>NW_025117100.1:0-1024 GCF_004010195.1 Chiloscyllium plagiosum
CATAAAACTCTGAAAGTTAACACACACGTAGATTGATTTGTTTGCAGTGAGCACAGTGTTTTTTATTGGGAGAGGGATTTAGTTTCAGGGCCAAACGATCACTTTGCAGCTCCAGACATTTGTCTGGCATGGCCAAACTTGTCGATGTGCGTGCGGTTCTGGTCGCCACGTTATAGGACGGATGTGAAAGCATTGGAAAGATTGCAGACGAGTTTTCCTAGGATGTTGCCTTCTGTGAAGGGAAGGTCTTACGAGGAAAGGCTGAGGGACCTGAGGCTGTTTTTGATAGAGATAAGAAGTTTGAGAAGTGAATTAATAGAGACATAAAAGACGATCAGAGTTTGCCGTAAGGTGGACAGTGAAGGCATTTTCTTCAAATGGTGATGGTTGGCACAAGGGCTTATCGATGTACTTTGAGGGTGATAGATGCCGAGGAAGATGCCTTTCTCAGAGAGTAGTAAGGGTGCAGAACGCCTTGTCTTCAACAGTCGTAGACTCACCAACCTTCAGGGCAATTAAATGATCATTGGATAAACTTATGGCTTATAATGTCAAAATGCTGGTCAGATGGACTTCAGATTAGTCTTACAGGTCGGTGCAACATTAGTGCCAAAAGCACTTTATTGCAATGTAATATTCCGGGTTTAAATTGTTCTTCAGCTTGAAGTTGAAATCTTCTCTGGTCAGTATCAGTAAAACAAACACCTGGCGAGAATCCAATGCACAACTTTGGCAGTTCATGTGCTGCCATTCTGTCATGCATGTACAGAAAGCTAACTAATTGCACCACTGGATCTGCCGTCTAATTGTGACGAACGGCTTCTGATCTTACCACTAGGCCCCTCAACCCAATTACTCTTTTTTTTTCTGTGTATCTGAAATGAAACGCAGTGCAGAGGTGGTTATACTGATAATGGATCATCGATTATGAAGCATCAGCTCCAGGAAAATGTCATAGATAAATGTGGTGAAAATCGGTTTTATTGAATATTGCATACATTTACCGTGGCTTCCTGCGTTGGTC
>NW_025117101.1:0-1024 GCF_004010195.1 Chiloscyllium plagiosum
GGAAATGAAAGCAATATTATTCGATAAAGTTGCCTTTCTTTGTGTTAGAAATGGGCTTGATGTTACCAATCATGAGTTGCTGCACAAACATAGCTCGTTAAGCTGTAACACAGTCAAAATTCAGAGAACAATTGAAAAGCGCCCTGAAATATCCTTTTGCAGCATTTGTAAGACATTTCAAAATCGAAAAATAAAATCGAAAATGAAAAGACTTGGACCAGCCTCCAAATTGATCTCAGTAATCACGATTGAACATAACTATCGGACGTTTGCATTTCTGTGCCTTACAATTCTCGCCGTTCATTTGCACAATTCCACATGTTCATGTTGCTTTGAGAGAAGCCACTGCTGCACATGGTTTTATTTTAACTTCACCGCTCCCATCAAAAATCTATGGCCTCTCTTTGTACATGAAGTACTATCATCTCTACACATACCTTGTTCATCCAGAGAGTAGATGGCTAAACTGTTAAATCTCTCTTCGTAAGACAAACCCACACATCTCTGGAATCAATTTCATGAACAGTCCCTGATTTGCCTCCAATAAACCTGCACAACTCCTCAGTTCCCACAACTGCACTTAATACTTCAGATGCAGCCACAATAAAGTATTGTCCAGGGTAAGTAACTCAGCATCAAATGCCAGAATTATATTTAGCTCACATATGTACTGCTGTACCTGCTTACATATGCACGAGGATACACAGGTCGGATCCGGATTCTCGAAGGCTTTCCAGAATCCACAAGTCTCAAGTCAGAAAGGGTTAGCATAACTCTCATTTGTCTGCACGAAAGGAATCTTAAATTTGTTTCTTTCCAGATTTAAATAGTACGTTGACTTCATAAAGATATAACTTCACATTTATCCGTGGTATAATCCATCAGCCAGTTTTTAGACCAATCACTGCAGCAATCCAAACTCATCTCTAAATGTCTTGTTTATTTAATGCGGCTCATCCAATTCAGCAATATTGATTGCAAATAGATGGCCCCTGAGACCTGAACCTTTGGTACGCCAATATCT
>NW_025117102.1:0-1024 GCF_004010195.1 Chiloscyllium plagiosum
CTTCGGATGCTGCCTGACCTGCTGTGCTTTTCCAACACTACTGTATTCTAGACTCTGATTTCCAGCATCTGCAGTCCACACTTTTGCCTAACGTCTATGTTAGGTAAGTTACTTGTGAAGATTCTGAGAAATAGGATAAACATGCATTTTGAAAGACAGGGTTTGATAAGGAGCGGTCAGCTTGTTGCATGGGAAATCATGCCTCAAAAATTTGTTAGAGTTCTTTAATGAAGTGAACAGCAGAGTTGATGAGTAGACAGAGTTGATATGGATTTCAGTAAGGCCTTTGATAAGGTTCCACATGATAGGCTGCTCTGAAAGGTTACCACGATGTGGAGGTGCCGGTGTAGGACAGGGGTGGCTCAAATTAAAAATCACACAACACCAGATTGTAGTGAAAAGGTTGAAACTATAACCTGGTGTTGTGTGATTTTTAAACTGAAAGAAGTTAGGTCGCATGGAATTCAGGAGGAGCCTGCAATTTGGATACTCAGTTAGTTTGATGGGAGGAAGCAGAGGATAATAGTGGAAGGTGCTTGTCGGACTGGAGGCCTGTGACTAGTGGAGTGCCTCAGGGGTTGATGCTGGGCCCACTGCGGTTTGTTATCTATATCAATGATTTGGATGAGAATGTACAAGACATGACTAATAAGTTTGCTGATGACACTAAAATAGTAAGTATCGTAAACAGTGAGGAAGGTTATCAGAAGTTTCAGCAGGACCTTGATCAGTTGGGGAAATGGGCTGAGAAATGGCAAATGGAGTTTAATATAGATAAGTCTAAGATCTTGCATTTTGGACAGTCACATCAAGGTAGGCGATTCATGGCAAATGGTGGGGCCTTAAGGAGTATAGTGGAACAGAGGGACCTTGGAGTTCAGGTGCACAGTTCTCTGAAAGTGGAGTCCCAGGTACACAGGACAGTGAAGATGGCTTTTGGCACACTGGCCTTCATCAGTCAGGGAACTGAGTAGAGAAGTTGGGAAGTTATGTTGCAGCAGTACAGAATGTTGGTGAGGCCACA
>NW_025117103.1:0-1024 GCF_004010195.1 Chiloscyllium plagiosum
GAGCGGTTGTCTACTAAGTCAGTATGGGTGAAAGTCAGTAACAGGAAAGGAGCAGTCGCTTTATTGGCTGTCTTGCATAGACCCTGTAATAGCAGCAGAGAGATTGACGAACAGATCCCACAACAGATCTTGGAAAGGTGCAGATGTAACTGATGTTATGGGTGTCTTCAACCTCCACAAAATTGATTGGAACCTTCTTCGTGCAGATGGTCTGCATGGAGCTGATGTTGTCAGGTGTGTCCATGTGGGTTTGCTGACTCAATAGGTAGATAGGCCGACTAGGGGAAGGCCATTTTGTATTTGGTGCATAGCAACGAGCCAAGCTATGTGTCTTCTCGTCAAAATGAAGAAGGAAGCTGACTTAAGTTTAAAGAAGCAAGGATCAGGCACAGCTTTACAGGATTGCAGGGTATCTCGTAAGGAACTCAAATATGAACGATGGAGAGCTAAGTAGAGCATGGAAAAGCCCTGACGGGAAGGATAAGGGAAAACCTTAAAAACATTCTATACATACGTGAGGAATAAGAGAATAATCAGAGAAAGAGTGGTGCCTGGAAATTGTACCTGGAATCTGAAGAGGTAAGGGTGGCCCTAAATGAGGTTTTTTTCAGTGTTCATTGGAGAGAGGGACTTTGTTGTTAGTGACCATGTCGTGGACCAACTAAATGGGATTGAACAGATTGATATGGAGGAATTGCATGCGCATTAAATTCTGGGAAGTATCAAAATAGATATGTCCCCAAAGCAGAAGCAGATATATTAAAGTTTAGTCCTGGAAGGGAGGAATGTGATTGCTGCGCCACTGGCAATGATCTTTGCATCCTCACTCTCTGCAGGAGTACAATCACCTGTTTGGTGGAGACAAATGGTGATCCCATGGTCAAGAAAGGAAATACAAAAATCCCAGGGAATTACAGAGCAGTCATTCTTACATCTGAGGTAAACAACATACAGGAAAGGATTCTGAGAGTTAAGATTTATGACTATTTGGAAAAAAAAACATAATTTGATTAAGGATAGTCAA
>NW_025117104.1:0-1024 GCF_004010195.1 Chiloscyllium plagiosum
AGTGCAAGCGTTATTGCTGGGGGAAAGGCAATTTTGTTGAGATTTGACCACATTTAGGATGCATAGAATAGGGAAGGACACTGCAGGTATGGGCACAATTGAAAGTGAAACTTATTCAAGAAACAACTACTCCGTGTCCTTGATAATTATGGATCTGTCCAGCAGGGCGTAAGTGGTCGAGCTAAGGAACCATGGTTTGTGAACGAAGTTCAATACATTGTTTAGGCAAAGAAAAAAAACTTATTTTATGAGGAGACGTGAAGGGTCAGTTACGGCGCATGACATTTAACCAGGGAAGACCAAAAGAGAGAGCGAAGAAGAGCCAGAAGGGGAGAAGAGAAGTAGTTAATAGGGAAATTGCAGGATATCTCTCAACGTTTTATAGGTACACCAGGAATACAAGAATGATTGGAGAAAGATTAGAGCCAAATAAGGATAATCGTGGAACATTGTGCATGGAGTCCAAGGAGACAGGTGAAGTGCAAAATGAATATTATTCCTCCGTATTGACAGTGGAGAAAAACATTTTGTTTTTCGAGGGCAGCACTAAGATACATTTTACTGGACGAGACCGGATTGACGTTGGCAAGGAGGAGGTGATAGAAATTCTGGAACGTGGGAAAAAAGACAAGTCCTTGGCTTGGATGGGATTTAACGAAGGATTCTCTGGGAGAACTGGTAGGAGATTGCAGAGTCTTTGGCTTTGATCTTTATATCGTCATTCCTAACAGGAACAGGGCCAGAAAACTGGAGGATAACAAATGTCACATTGTTCAAGTAGAAGAATACAGATATCCCCGTTAATTTTGGACCAGTGACCCGAACCTCGGTTGTGAGCAAAGTATTGGCAAAGGGTTTAAAGATAGGAATTATAATCAAATCGTGTGGAGTAAGCTCGTTAGGGCTTGTCAACACGATGTTATGACGGGGAGGTCGTGCTAAAAACACGTTATTGGGTTCTTCGAGATGGTGCCCAAGCAATTGGATGAAAGTATAGTGGTTGTCGTGGTACATATGGATTTCA
>NW_025117105.1:0-1024 GCF_004010195.1 Chiloscyllium plagiosum
GCTGTCGGAATGTCGTGTTTCCTCTGTCCTGCATTCGGAGTTTCTGGTGTTCCCTCTGTCCTGCTCTCGGACAGTTAGTGTTCCCTCTGTCCTGCTCCCTGAGTGTCGGTGCTCCCGCTGTCCTGCTGTCGGAGAGTCGGTGTTACCTCTCTCCTGCTCTCAGAGTGCCGGTCCCCCCTCTGTCCTGCTCTCGGAGTGTCAGTGTTCCCTCTGTCCTGCACTCGGAGTGCCGGTCCCCCCTCCGTCCTGCTCTCGGAGTGTCGGTGTTCCCTCTGTCCTGCACTCAGAGTGCCGGTCCCCCCTCTGTCCTGCTCTCGGAGTGTCAGTGTTCCCTCTGTCCTGCTCTGGTAGTGTCGGTGTTCCCTCTGTCCTGATCTCGGACTGTCCGTGTTCCCTCTGTCCTGCTCTCGGAATGTCGGTGTTCCCTCTGTCCTGTTCTCGGAGTGTCGGTGCTCCCGCTATCCTGTTCTCTGAGAGTCGGTGTTCTCTCTGTCCTGCTCTCGGAGTGTCAGTGTTCCCTCTGGCCTGCTCTTGGAATGTCGGACCCCCCCGTCCTTCTCTCAAAATGTCGGTGTTCCCGCTGTCCTGCTCTCGTAGTGTCGGTGCTCCCTCTGTGCTGCTCTCGGAGTGTCGGTGTTCCCCATGTCCTGCTCTCGGAGTGTCGGTGTTCCCTCTGTCATGCTCTCGGAGTGTCGGTCCCCCTTCTGTCCTGCTCTCAGAAGGTCGGTATCCCCTCAGTCCTGCTCTCGGAGTGTCGGTGCTTCCTCTGTCCTGTTCTCGTAGTGTAGTTGCTCCGGCTGTCCTGCTCTCGGAGTGTCAGTGCTCCCTCTGTCCTGTTCTCGGAATGTCAGTGCATGCTCTGTCCTGCTGTTGGAATGTCAGTGTTCCCTCTGTCCTGCACTTGGAGTGGCAGTGCTCCCTCTGTCCTGCTCTCGGAGTGTCGGAATTCCCTCTGTCCTGTTCTCGGAATGTCAGTGCATGCTCTGTCCTTCTGTTGGAATGTCGGTGTTTCCTCTGTCCTGCA
>NW_025117106.1:0-383 GCF_004010195.1 Chiloscyllium plagiosum
GTGCCCCTCACAGAAAGCTGCTCTCTGTACAGTATCCCTCACAGAAAGCTGCTCCCTGTACAGTAACCCTCACAGAAATCTGCTCTCTTTACAGTGTCCCTCATAGAAAGCTGCTCTCTGTACAGTACCCCTCACAGAAAGATGTTCTCTGTACAGTACCCCCTCACAGAAATCTGCTCTCTCTACAGTACCACTTCACAGAAAGCTGCTCTCTGTATAGTGCCCCTCACAGAAATCTGCTCTCTGTACAGTACCCCTCCCAGAAAACTGATCTCTGTACAGTGCCCCCTCACAGAAAGCTGCCTACTGTACAGTGCCCCCTCACAGAAAGCTGCCCTCTGTACAGTATACCTCACAGAAAGCTGCCCTCTGTACAGTACCCC
>NW_025117106.1:414-1024 GCF_004010195.1 Chiloscyllium plagiosum
CTGTACAGCACCCCTCACAGAAACCTGCCCCCGGTACAGTCCCCCCCCCCCCAGAAGACTGCTCTCTGTACAGTGCACCCTCACAGGAAGCTGCTGTCAGTATAGTACCCCTCACAGAACGCTGCTCTCTCTACAGTACCCCTCACAGAAATCTGCTCTCTGTGCAGTGCCCCTCACAGAAAGCTGCTCTCTGTACTGTATCCCTCACAGAAAGCTGCTCTCTGTACAGTTCCCCCTCACAGAAAGCTGCTATCTGTACAGTATCCCTCACAGAAAGCTGCTTTCTCTACAGTATGCCTCACAGAAAGCTGCTATCTGTACAGTACCCCTCACAGAAAGCTGCTCTAACTACAGTATCTCTCACAGAAATGTGCTCTCTCTCCTGTGCCCCTCACAGAAAGCTGCTCTCTGTACAGTGCCCCCTCACAAAACGCTGCTCTCTGTACTGTGCCCCTCACATAAAGCTCCTCTGTCTACAGTAACCCTCACAGAAAACTGCTCTCGGTACAGTACCCCTCACAGATAGCTGCTGCCTGTACAGTACCCCTCCCAGAAAGCCGACATCATGTACAGGAACGCTCCCCTGAGACTGATTAATGTGTACTCCCCA
>NW_025117107.1:0-1024 GCF_004010195.1 Chiloscyllium plagiosum
GGAGGAGGGACGAGAAGGTTGGGTGAGCAAGTTGGTGGAAGATACGAAAGTCGGTGGAGTTGTTGACAGTTAAGAAGGATGTGTCAGGTTACAGCGGGATATAGATAAGCTGCAGAGCTGTGCAGAAAGCAGGCAATTGTAGTTCAATGTAGGTAAGTGTGAGGTGATTCACTTTGGTAAGAGTATCACAAAGATAGGGTACTGGGCTAATGGGCGGATACTTGGTAGTGTGGATGAGCAGAGGGATCTTGGTGTCCATGAACACAGATCTCTGAAATTTGCCACCCAGGGAAATAGTGCAGTGAAGAAGGCATATGGCCTACTGGCTGTTTTTGGTAGAGGAATTGAGTTCCGGAGTTCTGAGGTTAAGTTGCAGTTGTATAAGATTCTGGTGCGGCCGCATCTGGAGTATTGTGTGCAGTTTTGGTCGCGATACTATAGCAAGGATGTGGAGGCACTGGAACGGGTGCAGAGGAGGTTTACCAGGATGTTGCCTGGTATGGTAGGAAGATCGTATGAGGGAAGGCTGAGGCACTTGGAGCTGTTTTCATTGGAGAAAAGTAGGTTTAGGGGTGACTTGATAGAGATGTACAAGATGATTAGGGGTTTAGATAGGGTTGACCATAAGAACCATTTTCCACGCATGGAGTCAGCTATTCCGAGGGGGCATAGCTTTAAATGAAGGGGTGATAGGTCTAGGACAGATGTTAGGTGTAGATTCTTTACTCAGCGAATCGTGAGTTCATGTAATGCCCTGCCAGTAGCAGTGGTGGACTCTTCCTCTTTATGGGCATTTAAACGGGCATTGGATAGACAGATGTAGGATCGTGTGCTCGTGTAGGTTAGGTGACCTTGGATCGGCGCAACATCGAGGGCCAAAGGGCCTGTACTGCGCTGTATTTTTCTATGTTTCTATGTTTATATATACTCAATTGTTTTTCCCGGAGTAATAGAGGACATTTAGTACATTCCATAGTGATGTAATTGCTCATTTTTAGTTTGTTTTTATTTACTTTTAATTGGA
>NW_025117108.1:0-1024 GCF_004010195.1 Chiloscyllium plagiosum
GCAAAAGGCCATCCCTCCACCCCTACGAGATGTGAAAGAGGTGTTAACTGTACGCTAGTGCTCTTTGCTCTCCATGTGAAAAGCTCTCCCGCCTGAGTCACCTTCACGTCACTTGTTGCTGTCTGAATCAGAAAGAAGGAGTTTCACCAGAGCTGCACGTGTTTCTCTGTGTTATTCCCCCTCTCCACACACACACACACACACACACCGCTGACATTTTTCTGCTCCTCTGTGATGTAAAGAAATAACAATGGAGACAATGCCTTTCTAACATTTCCTCGGTTTCAGTTCCAACATGGCAGGGATTTCAGATGCGCACGTTAATATTACTGACTCTACGATAGCACGAGTCCAGAGCTTCGTCTGAAAGTGTAAATTCATTCATTCCTTTTGCTGATGGAGTGAGCCGCTGACATGTGAACTTCTCCAAAACATGATTCAGGCTTCTGATGCTAATTTTCACACGTTGAAAAACGGCAGACAGTATCCAAATGATGCCTTTGAGAAACTCCTTTAGCATGCATTTGATAGAGAGACTACATTAGGAATCCGCGGTGCACTTTGACACCAGCACCTCAGCTTTCTCCTTGGCTTTGAACCTGGCCGCCGGGGCAAGGAAAGCAAATGCGTTACTGCTTTTAGCGGAAGGATCAGAGCACGGTAACTACACTCTTCAACCCAGAATGGCCATCGGTGCTGTACACATTGCCGCATATTCAGAACCAGGGAGGAGAAAAACTTAACAATGCTTTACACAGTAATTAAATGGAGTTGCATGTCTTTCCATCGTTACAGCAGATACGGGCGAACAAACTCCAAGGCAGGTTTGCTGATGAAAGCAGCAAGCAAGAAGTGCCCATTCATGCAAACCTACCAGACTGCCATCGGGAGCAAGACTGTTCCTGCCCGGTTTCGAACCAGGGATCTTTTGCAAGTTAAGCAAATGTGATAACTACTACACTACAGAATCTCACACCACACGCGGCTGCCTTGCTGCTCAAAGTCGAGCACCACTGACATTTGC
>NW_025117109.1:0-1024 GCF_004010195.1 Chiloscyllium plagiosum
GTGATTGAATCTCAGTGTGTGACAGGGATTGAATCTCAGTCAGTGACTGGGATTGACCCTCAGACAGCGACAGGAATTGAATTTCAATCAGGGACAGGGATTGAACCTCAGTCTGTGACAGGGATTGAACCTCAGTCAGTGACAGGGATTGAATCTCAGTCGGTGACAGGGAATGAATCTCAGTTAGTGACAGGGATTGAATCTCAGTCAGTGACTGGGATTGTCCTTCAGTCAGTTACAGGGATTGAACATTAGTTTGTGACAGGAATTGAACCTCAATCAGTGACAGGGATTGAATCTCATTTAGTGACAGGGATTGAATCTCAGTCAGTGACTGGCATTGACCCTCAGACAGTGACACGGATTGAGCCTCAGTAAGTGACAGGGATTGAGCCTCAGACAGTGACTGGGATTGAAAGTCAGACAGCGACAGGAATTGAATTTCAATCAGGGACAGGGATTGAACCTCCGTCAGCGACAAGGATTGAATCTCAGACAGTGACAGGGATTGAATCTCAGTCTGTGACAGGGATTGAACCTCAGTAAGTGACAGGGATTGAACCACAGTCAGTGACAGTGATTGAATCTCAGTCTGTGACAGGGATTGAACCTCAGTCAGTGACAGGGATTGAATCTCAGTCGGTGACAGGGATTGAGCCTCAGTCAGTGACAGGGATTGACCTCAGTAAGTGACAGGGATTGAACCACAGTCAGTGACAGTGATTGAATCTCAGTCTGTGACAGGGATTGAACCTCAGTCAGTGACAGGGATTGAATCTCAGTCGGTGACAGGGAATGAATCTCAGTTAGTGACAGGGATTGAATCTCAGTCAGTGACTGGGATTGACCTTCAGTCAGTGACAGGGATTGAACCTTAGTTTGTGACAGGAATTGAACCTCAATCAGTGACAGGGATTGAATCTCATTTAGTGACAGGGATTGAATCTCACTCAATGACTGGCATTGACCCTCAGACAGTGACAGGGATTGGATCTCAGTCAGTGACTGGGATTGACCCTCAGAC
>NW_025117110.1:0-1024 GCF_004010195.1 Chiloscyllium plagiosum
CTGTGAAGCAGCAGTGCTAACCACTGTGCCACCTTGCCGCCCACGGTGGCACAGTGCTGAAATTCTTTCAGCATTTTTGAATGTCTTCCACTAAGTCCACTAAATTTTATATACTATGTTCAGTCCCATCAACCACTTTTGTAAAAACCTGTTATGTTCATAAGATTTCCTTTTGCACCTTTAATCAGTCATACAATTCCACTCATGTTTATAAAATCTGAAGTTACTTACTTGTATATTATTGTCTTGTGTTTCTTCACTCCTTTCTTTAAAACACATTATAATGCGTCTGTTCTACTGGCTTGCTTTTGTATTATTAGATACAGCCTCTTTACTCGGGTATCAGATTAAGTTCTCTACTCCAGTTTGACCTTAACATTTTGTATGAATATGTCAAAGCTGTACCATAACCATCTCACATTTGAAAAAGCTTCCAATTGTTGTGTATTATCCCATCCACCTAAATTCTAATTATCTGGACAGGTTTGTTTAAATTCATCTTTCTAGTTAGCTATCTTGTTTTACTTTTACTGTTCTTTTATCTCAATTAATGTCTCATGATATATCGACCACTACACTATTCTATATACAGTACCTTCCAGGCCTTTAAAAGAATTATCTGGGGAATTAGTTATTAATTTGGTTTTCTCTATTTCCTTTGGACTGTGGGAGGAAACCGGAGCACCCAGAGGAAACCCACGCAGACACAGGGAGAACGTGCAAACTCCACACAGTCAGTCGCCTGAGGCGGGAATTGAACCCGGGTCTTTGGCGCTGTGAAGCAGCAGTGCTAACCACTGTGCCACCTTGCCGCCCACGGTGGCACAGTGCTGAAATTCTTTCAGCATTTTTGAATGTCTTCCACGAAGTCCACTAAATTTTATATACTATGTTCAGTCCCATCAACCACTTTTGTAAAAACCTGTTATGTTCATAAGATTTCCTTTTGCACCTTTAATCAGTCATACAATTTAATCAGTCATACAATTCCAACTAAGTATGATTACTTCTGGAAACTCAAAAA
>NW_025117111.1:0-1024 GCF_004010195.1 Chiloscyllium plagiosum
CTCCACACAGTCAGTCGCCTGAGGCGGGAAATGGCAGAAAACCAAATTTAATTTTGATGGAAAATCCCTAGGCTTTTTATCAAGTGCAAGAGGATAGCTGGAAAAGGGTAGGTCCACTCAAGGACAAAGGAGGGGATTCACACCTGGTGCTGAAGGATGTGGATGAGATCCTTAATGAATACTTTGCACCGGTATTCACAAAGGAGAAGGATATGGTGGATGGTGAGTCTAGAGAAGCCTATGTTAATATTCTAGGCATGTCAATATAAAAATGGAAGTGCTGCTGGGTGTTTTGAAAAGCATTAAGTTGAAAAGACATCAGAACCTGATGGGATCTATCCCAGAATACTGAAGGAGGTGAGGGAAGATTTGCTGAGGAGTTTGTTCAGAATCTTTATATCCTCCTTAGTTACAGGCAAGGGGTGGAGAATAGCCAACATTGTTCCTTTGTCTACGAAGAGCAACAGGGATAATTCAGGAAATTACAGGCTTGTGAGTTTTATGTCAATGATAGGGAAATAATTGGAAAAGATTATTAAGCACAAAATTTATTCACATTTGGAAAAATATGGACTTAATAGTGATAAGCAGCATGACTTTCTGTGCGGGAGGTCATGTTTACAAACTTGATTGAGTTTTTTGAGCAAGTGTTAAAGATGATTGATGAGGACAGAGCGGTGGATGTTATCTATATTGGCTTTAGCAAGGCATTGACAAGGTCCCTCATGGCAGGCTGATACAGAAGGGCATGTATCACAGGATCCATGGAGTTAGGGCTAGTCATGACAGAACAGCATAAAATGGCCGACGATAGCCCCCAACAAACTTTGCAGGATATGACTGACAGACGTTAGCGAGTGTGGCAAAGACTTGTCTGAAATTCTTAGCAATCTTTAATAAGATTGGATGTGCAAATGTAGCTGCTTTCCTAGTTAAGAACATTTGACACCAATTAGTTGTTTCTTTTAAGTATTTTTTTCTATACAAAATGCTATATTATTAAGAATAGGTTTTAGTCAAGTTG
>NW_025117112.1:0-1024 GCF_004010195.1 Chiloscyllium plagiosum
AAACTGCATGCTTATAATGCAGAATTTAATTTATCCTCATCAGCTTAGTTCTTTCAAACAAACTTCATGAATGAGCGTGCATCCATCCTGCAGATTCAAAAAAGGGTTATCTGTGCTCTGACGCGATTGCAGCGAATGTTATAAAGAATGAGCTGCAGGCCCACATAAAATGGAAATGTTGCAGTGCACAGTGCCAAAAGCGAGTCCAAGAATAATGATGTACAAGCCTTATGAAGAATACAGGCAGAGGGGCGGAGTATAAAAGCAGAATTCAGTTCCATGTCCAAAATACTATTTGTGGCTCCCTAATAAAAGCCCTCTCCTGCATCATGTTGCAAATTCACCTAAAGAGGGAAAACTATTGACTGGAATTATCAATTCTTCCTCTGCAACAACGACTGTAGAACAGGTAGAAAATCAAGTTTTGTTTCTGATATTCATACATGTTGATGATAAGAATGTGGGAGATGGGGGTGGGGGTTAGAGAATGATAAACAATGTTGTGGAAAACACAGCTATTATTCCGGTCGTTCACAGTGAGGACGAAAGTGTTAGGTTACAGGAGGGTACAACCGGATTGTTCAGATCGCCAGATCAATGACTGAAAAACTTAACCTTGCAATATGTGAGATGCTGCACTTTGAAAGAATAACAACACAAGAGAGTACTCAAACCATGAAGATAGGGTAGATTTGCTTTTGCTTTACTTTGGAGCAGAGAATGTTATGGTGTGAACCTGACAGCGGTGTATAACAGCATGCGAGGTATAGACAGAGTGAAAAGACAGCAGCTGTTCCCCTTAGTCAAACGGTTAAATACAAGGGGATACACGTTTAAAATGAAAGATAAGAGATTGAGTGAGGATTTGTGAAATCTGTTTTGAAGCCGGGAGATAATACACTTCTGAAATGCATTGCCTGTGAGGGTGGTTGATGAAGGAAATCGTACAACCTTGGCAAAACACTTGTGTCAGCACTTGATGGTGCCAGAATTGATCGGCATCTTCTTTATAATACGATTCATT
>NW_025117113.1:0-1024 GCF_004010195.1 Chiloscyllium plagiosum
CAACCTGTCCATGCCGACCAGATATCCCAACCCCATTTAGTCCCACCTGTCAACACCCGGCCCATGTCCCTCCAAACCTGTCCTATTCATATATCCATCCAAATGCCTCTTAAATGTTGCATTTGTACCAGCCTCCACCACATCCTCTGGCAGCTCATTCCATACACGTACACGTGAAAAAGTTGCCCCTCAGGACTCTTTTATATCTTTTCCCTCTCATCCTAAACCTATGCCCTCTAGTTCTGGACTCCCTGACCCGAGGAAAAACACTTTATCTATTTATCCTATCCATGCCCCTCATGATTTTATAAACCTCGATAAGGTCACCCCTCAGCCTCCGACGCTCCAGGGAAAACAGCCCCAGCCTGTTCACCCTCTCCCTGTCACTCAGATCCTCAACCCTGGCAACATCCTTGTAAATCTTTTCTGAACCCTTTCAAGTTTCACAACATCTTTACGATAGGAAGGAGATCAGAATTGCACGCAATATTCCAGCAGTGACCCACCCAATGTCCAGTACAGTCGCAACATGACCTCCCAACTCCTATACTCAATACTCTGACCAATAAAGGAAAGCATATCAAACGCCACATTCACTATCCTATCTACCTGCGACTCCCCTTTCAAGGAGCTATCAACCCGCACTCCAAGGTCTCTTTGTTCAGCAACACACCCTAGGACCTTACCATTAAATGTAGAAGTCCTGCTAAGATTTGTTTTCCCAAAATGCAGCACCTTGCATTTATCTGAATTAAACTCCATCTGCCACTTCTCAGCCCATTGGCCCATCTGATCCAGATCCTGTTGTAATCTGAGGTCACCCTGTTTGCTGTCCACTATACCTCCAACTTTGGTGTCATCTGCAAACTTACTAACTGTACCTCTTATGCTTGCATCCAAATCATTTATATGACAAAAAGTAGAGGGCCCAGCACTGATCCTTGTGGCACTCCACTGGTCACAGGCCTCCAGTCTGAAAAACAACCCCACTACACCTTTGAGCCAGTTCTGTATCCAAATGGCT
>NW_025117114.1:0-1024 GCF_004010195.1 Chiloscyllium plagiosum
GTGATATATACTTCTGTAATAACAGGGTAAACAGTGAGATATACCCCTGTATTAACAGGGTAAACAGTGAGTTAGACCCCTGTAATAACAGGGTAAACAGTGAGATATACCCCTGTAATAACAGGGTAAAAAGTGTGTTATACCCCTGTAATAACTGGGTAAACAATGCGAAATACCCCTGTAATAACAGGGTAAACCGTGAGATATATCCCCCTGTAATAACAGGGTAAACAGTGAGTTTTACCCCTGTAATAACAGGGTTAACAGTGCGATATACCCCTGTAATAGCAGGGTAAACAGTGAGATAGACCCCTGTAATAACAGGGTAAACAGTGAGATACACCGCTGTAATAACAGAGTAAACAGTGAGTTATACCCCTGTAATAACAGGGTAAACAGTGAGATATACCCCTGTAATAACAGGGTAAACAGTGAGATAGACCCCTGTAATAATAGGGTAAACAGTGAGATTGATCCCTGTAATAACAGGGTGAACAATGAGTTATACCCCTGTAATAACAGGTTAAAATGTGATATATACTTCTGTAATAACAGGGTAAACATTGAGATAGACCCCTGTAAAAACAGGGAAAACAGTGAGTTATACCCCTGTACTAACAGGGTAAACAGTGTGATATACCCCTATAATAACAGGGTAAACAGTGTGTTATACCCCTGCAATAACATGGTAAACAGTGAGATAATCCCCTGTAATAACAGGGTAAACAGTGAGATTGATCCCTATAATAGCAGGTTAAACAGTGAGTTATATCCCTGTAATAACAGGGTAAACAGTGAGATATACCCCTGTAATAACAGGGTAAATAGTGCGAAATAACCCTGTAATAACTGTGTAAACATTGAGTTATACCCCTGTAAAAGTAGGGTAAACAGTCTGATATACCCCTGTAATAATAGGGTAAACAGTGAGCTGTACCCCTGTAATAGTAGGGTAAAGAGTGCGATATACCCCTGTAATAACAGGGAAAACAGTGCAATTTACCCCTGTAATAACAGGGTAAAC
>NW_025117115.1:0-1024 GCF_004010195.1 Chiloscyllium plagiosum
GGATGCCAGTCCCTTCGCGAAGCCTTGACTGGGTCTTGCAGTGGAGCTCTGACCATCTGCTCCAAACTTGTTCAGAGAAGCCCGAGAGTAGGGTGGGAGGAGGCCATTCAGCCCATCACATCCACACTGACCCTCTGAAGAGCATTCCACCCAGGCCCAACCCTTATCCTCTCACCTTGCATTCCCCAAAGCCAATCCACCGAACCTGTACATCTTTGGGCTGTGGGAGGAAACCAAAGCACCTGGAGTACCCCATGGAGAGAATGTGCAAACTCGACACAAACAGACACCCAGGGGAGGAATCAAAGCAAGGTCCCTGACACTGTGAGGCAGCAGTGCTACCCACTGAGCCACCATGCCATCCCCAGGAGAATCTCAGCAGGTTTTCAGCCATTGTGACCGTGCTTTCTCTTTCAGACAACTCACCTCAATCCTGCAAATTCCTGCAAATCTTGTGCAAGAACATGTTGGGCACCACTTCCCATCAACTGAATGCAGACATGGAGATTTTCCCAAAGTAGATTAGAAATAAAGTTGACAAAGAGCAAATGACTGACACCCCAGATGGGACTTGAACCCACAATCCCAGGCTTAGAAAGCCAGTGCCATATCCATTAGGCCACTGGGGCCACACACCGTGTTTAAAATCTCAGCCTTTATGTACTGCACCCGACCTCTCAGAGTGTGTGTTTCTGAGTGTTATACTCTCACTGATTGTTTTTTACCCCGACCATCTCATGCTAAATTGTTGGCTGCTTGATAAATCAATCTCGCTTCCCATTTGTCCCCAAACGGACAGACAAGAAATTAACCAAACTCCAATGTATCACAACTCAAGTCTGAGGAACATGGAGCAGACAAGAAAATAGTAAAGGGCTCAATGTTATTTTGCGCAGCACCTTGAAGATATTTGCAGTTACTGGGGAAGGAGGAAGTGGGGATGTTTTTTTTAATTTTTTTTTGAGTGCCTGCAGCAGCTGAGTTTAAATGAACCCGGAAGGCTACAGCTAAGGTGAGACACTTT
>NW_025117116.1:0-1024 GCF_004010195.1 Chiloscyllium plagiosum
GGGCTTGGATAAAATACAGAATTGGGCTGAGAGATGATACATAGAATTCAAAGCAGATGATTCCGTTTGTAAGTATAACAGGAAGGCAGAATACTTGGTCAATGCAAAGATTCTTGGTCGTGTGGATATGAAAAGGGTTCTTCGGATCCTTGAACATAGATTCATGAAAGCTGCCACCCAGTTTGATATTGCTGTTAAGAAGGCATAATGTGTGGTCGGTTTTATTGGTAGCGGGAATGAGTTCTGGAGCCTACACAAGTGCTAGTGCGGCCACACTTATAATATTGTGTATAGTTTTGTTTGACCCATTGCAAGAAAGATATGGAACGATTGGAAAAGTTGCAGAGGGGATTTGCCAGGATGTTATCTGGTCTAGAGGGAAGATGTTATAAGGAAAGCTTGAGAGACTTGGCTCTGTTCTAACTGGAAAGAAGAAGGCTCAGGGGGATTTGATAGAGACATACAAGAGCGAGAAGAGGTTTAGGGAGGGTAGACCGTGACAGTCTTTTTCCGAGGATGGTGACCTCAGCTTGCAGAGTGCGCAAAGCTCCAAATTGAGTGGTGATAGATTTAAGACAGATGTCAGAGACAGATTGTTTACTCAGAGCGTGGAAATGCATTGGAATACCCTGCTTGCCAATGTCGTCGACTCATCAACATTATGGGGATTTCAACAATCCTTGGATAAGCATATGGATAATGATGGAATATTGTAGGGGGATGGGCTTAGAGTAGTTTACAGGTCGGCGCAACATCGTTGTCCGAAGGGCTTATTCTGCACTGTATTGTTCCATGTTCTATGAGCTTGCTGTCAATGTGACAGAGGCTGAGAGAATCTAGCATGATTGGGGGTGACAACTATAGAATTGCAGCATTGCTGTTGGAAACTGGGAGCGTTATTCACCGGCTAACACAGCACAAATTTCAAACGTTTTTTTCTCTCATTGCTCCTCTTCCCCACATTCTTCCCCTTCCTGTCCCACTCATACTCCCATTAGATGATTTCCAACGATTACTTTCTTAC
>NW_025117117.1:0-1024 GCF_004010195.1 Chiloscyllium plagiosum
TGATCATAATGGATGTGTCTACCTGATTTCCAGAGATAATTCCATTATGGGGTCTTAAGGCAAAAAGGGATGTAGAGGAGTTGGTAGCTGTCTTTACTCGCTGTGGGCTACACAGTGTGATTCAGTCAGACCAAGAATCTCATTTTATCGCTCAGCTGTTTAAGGATGTCATGGATAGCTTTGGC
This sequence comes from Chiloscyllium plagiosum, assembly GCF_004010195.1. Classification (NCBI taxonomy): domain Eukaryota; kingdom Metazoa; phylum Chordata; class Chondrichthyes; order Orectolobiformes; family Hemiscylliidae; genus Chiloscyllium; species Chiloscyllium plagiosum. The sequence continues at coordinate 186 of NW_025117117.1, forward strand.
ATACATAAGTTTAAGTCAAGTGCATCCCTAATCCCAGGGAGCCTTGGAAAGTTGGCGTCAGATGCTGAAGACAATATTAACAGCGTACTGTCAGAATTACCTGAATGATTCGAATAAAGGCGTCTCATTATCTTGTTTGTCATTAGAGATGCCCCAAACAAAACTACTCACTTTACATCCTTTGAGTTAATATTAGTACATGAAGTGAGAGGTCCTTTGAAATTAATTAAATATAAATTGGCAGGACCAAAGTCGGAGATCTCACACTTGGATTATGTATCTGAGATGAGGGAGAAATTAGATGGTGTAGGTGAGTTAGCTAAACAACACCTGAAGAGGCACAGGAGAGTAATGCAGGTGGCAGATTAAAAACTCTGAAACTTTGACGATTTCCCGTGGGGATGAAGTATTAGTATTGCTACCAGTGGTAGAAAACCCCTTCAAAGCCAGGTTTAGTGCCCCCTTTCAAATTAAAAGAAAAATGTTGAATCAGTTAAACTATTTGGCAAAGATACCGGATATGATAAAAAATGTCAGAGAATGTTGTGTGAATGAATAGTGCTCGAGATACATTGAAGAACAGAGTTGTGACCAGATGAGCAAATTGTGCAGTTTATCTGTATGATGTAGTGATCTTTAGCAAGTGAGTGAAAGCTCACGTGTTACAGTTGCCAGAGCATGTTGAACGATTACAAGAAGCAAACTTGGTAATAAACTTAAAGAAAACACAATTCGCGAAGGCAGAGGTGACGTTCTTGGGACATTACATTAGCCATGGAAGGTTGAACCCATGGAACATAAAAACTAAGGGCTTTGAGGAATTTCCACGACCATCCTCG
>NW_025117118.1:0-1024 GCF_004010195.1 Chiloscyllium plagiosum
CCTCCAATACTGTATGTATGGCATGTCGCATGGACCGATGTCTTCAATAATCTTTAACTCATATAACAGTTTATGTCCCTGTTACCTCCTCCCATAGCTATAGTCCCTCCACAGGTTTGAAATGAACTGCATTCCAGCCTACCATCCCTACCGCTGTAACTTGCTTAGGTGTCTACGACGGGCCTTATCTCGGTCGTGTCCTCCTACAATGACAGAGTCATGCAGCACGGAAATAGAACCTTTGGTTTGATACAACTAGTCGATGCTGAACACGGTTCCTGAACGAGTCGCGTTTCCCTGCAATTGGCCCGTATCCCTTCAAACCTTCTCCTCTCCATGTTTCTGCCCAAATGTCTTTTCCATGTTGTCATTGTGCTTCTCCCCATCACCTCCCCTGGCAGCTCATTCAACTCGTGCACTTTGCTCCGTGAGAAAAATGTTCTCCTCTGATCCTTTTAAGTCTTCCGTTTCCCACCTCATATTTCTGCCCTCTAGTTATGGACTGCCTTACCCTGGGGTAGAGACCTTCACTATTCAACTTACCTGTACCCCTCATGGTTTTATAAGCCTTTATAAGGTCACTCCCAATGAAAATACGAAGGATAATAATATAAATATTTCTGCACGTGTCCCTGCCACTATTTTGCTCCAATGTTCTGGAATACACTTGTTTAAGACATAGGGCTTTCTCTACATTTGTGTTCTAAGACCTCCAGCACCACCTCTTCTGTAATGGGGACTCTTTACAAGCCATCGCTGTTTCTTTCCCTTTGTTTCCTAGTCTTTGTCCACAGTATGTTCTGACATGGAATTTTCATTTAGGGTCTCGCCCATCTCCTGTAGTTCCACACATGAAGGGCCTTGTTGTCTCTCGAATTGCTTTTTTGTGCTTGTATGCTGTAGAATTTCCTTGCATTCTCCTCAAACCTCATCTGCCAAAACTATCTCATTCCCCCTGTTTTGCTTTCCAGCTTATCCATCCTATCCTTGTAAGTCAACCCCTCCAGTATCAGTAACATCTTCG
>NW_025117119.1:0-1024 GCF_004010195.1 Chiloscyllium plagiosum
AGGTGACAGGTCAGGGAGGAGGGTGGAGTGGATCGGTGGAAAAGAATATAGGCAGATAGGACAAGTCATGGGGACAGTGCTGAGCTGGAAGTTTGGAACTAGGGTGTGGTGGGGGAAGGGGAAATGAGGAAACTGTTGAAGTCCACATTGATGCCCTGGGTTTGAAGTGTTCTGAGACAGAAGATGAGGCGTTCTTCATGTCCTCAGCAGAGTGGGAGGGGGAGTTGAAATGTTGGGCCACGGGGCAGTGTAGTTGATTGGTGAGCGTGTCCCAGAGATGTTCCCTAAAGCGCTCTGCTAGGAGGCGTCCAGTCTCCCCAATGTAGAGGAGACCGCATCGGGAGCAACGGATACAATAAATGATATTAGTGGATGTGCAGGTAAAACTTTGATGGATGTGGAAGGCTCCTTTAGGGCCTTGGATGGAGGTGAGGGAAGAGGTGTGGGCGCAGGTTTTGCAGTTCCTGCCATAGCAGGGGAAGGTGCCAGGATGGGAGGGTGGGTTGTAGGGGGGCGTGGACCTGACCAGGTAGTCACGGAGGGAACGGTCGTTGCGGAAGGCGGAAAGGAGTGGGGAGGGAAATATATCCCTGGAGGTGGGGTCTTTTTGGAGGTGGCGGAAATGTCGGCGGATGATTTGGTTTATGCGAAGGTTGGTAGGGTGGAAGGTGAGACCAGGGGGCGTTCTGTCCTTGTTACGGTTGGAGGGGTGGGGTCTGAGGGTCGAGGTGCAGGATGTGGACGAGATGCGTTGGAGGGCATCTTTAACCACGTGGGAAGGGAAATTGCGGTCTCTAAAGAAGGAGGCCATCTAGTGTGTTCTGTTGTGGAACTGGTCCTCCTGGGAGCAGATAAGGCGGAGGCGGAGGCGGAGGAATTGAGAATATGGGATGACATTTTTGCAAGAGGTAGGGTGGGAAGAGGTGTAATCCAGGTTGTTGTGGGAGTCAGTGGGTTTGTAAAAAATGTCAGTGTCAAGTCGGTCGTCAGTAATGGAGATGGAGAGATCCAGGAAGGGGAGGGA
>NW_025117120.1:0-1024 GCF_004010195.1 Chiloscyllium plagiosum
ATTGTTAACTGTTTAATGTGAGAACAGGATTATGAACTGTTCAATGTGAGAGTAGGATTATTAACTGTTCAATGTGAGAGTAGGATTATTAACTGTTTAATGTGAGGGTAGGATTATTAACTGTTCAGTGTGAGAGTAGGATTATTAACTGTTCAATATGAGAGTAGGATTATTGACTGTTTAATGTGAGAGTAAGATCAATAACTGGTCAATGTGAGAGTAGGGTGAATAACTGTTCAATATGAGAGTAGGGTGAATAACTGTTCAATATGAGAGTAGAATTATTAACTTCAATGTGAGGGTAGGATTATTAACTGTTCAATGCGAGAGTAGGATTATTAGCTGTTTAATGTGAGAGTAGGATTATTAACTGTTTAATGTGGGAGTAGCATTATTAACTGTTTAATGTGAGGGTAGGATTATTAACTGTTCAATGCGAGAGTAGGATTGTTAACTGTTCAATGCGAGAGTAGGATTATTAACTGTTCAATGTGAGGGTAGGATTATTAACTGTTCAATGTGAGAGTAGAATTATTAACTGTTCAATGTGAGAGTAGGATTATTAACTGTTCAATGTGAGCGTAGGATTATTAACTGTTCAATGTGAGAATAGGATTATTAACTGTTCAATATGAGAGTAGAATTATTAACTGTTCAATGCGAGAGTAGGATTATTAACTGTTCAATGCGAAAGTAGGATTATTAACTGTTTAATGTGAGAGTAGGATTATTAACTGTTCAATGTGAGAGTAGGATTATTAACTGTTTAATGTGAGAGTAGAATTATTAACTGTTCAATGCGAGAGTAGGATTATTAACTGTTCAATGTGAGGGTAGAATTATTAACTGTTCAATGTGAGAGTAGGATCAATAACTGGTCAATATGAGAGTAGGGTGAATAACCTTTAAATGTGAGAACAGGATTATTAACTGTTTAATGTGAGAGTAGGATTATTAACTGTTTAATGTGAGAGTAGGATTATTAACTGTTCAATTGTGGGCGGCACGGTGGCACAGTGGTTAG
>NW_025117121.1:0-1024 GCF_004010195.1 Chiloscyllium plagiosum
ACTGTCGGAGGGTCAGTGCTGAGGGAGCGCCGCGCTCTCTCTCTCTCTCTCTCTCCCCTTCTCCCACATTTGCCCTGGATTTCCTGCAGCCACACTGGGGAGAAGCGGGGGGAATATTTCCGGTGGAGTGACAGTATATTTTCACTCCCTCTCTCGTCCTGCGACATTCCCTGAGATCGTTCCTCCTCAGGTAACACTTCCCTTTCCCATTTGTCATCCTCCCCACCCACCCTCAGACCCGTCTCCACTCGCCACGTGAAAACATTTCTCTCTCGCATCTCCGTCCCCTTCTCTTCCCAACCCTGATACCTCCCCCGCTACCCCCAAATGGAAACACCGCCTCCCCCTCCTCAATCCAGACCCCTCCTCGGTATAATCTCCCTTTCGGGGGCTCTGCTCTCGCAAGAGGGGTGTCCTGGTCTCTCCGCTTTCTCTCCATGTCACTGAATCCCCTGCTCCCTGGGAGCGGACAGAGGATCAGTGCTGTGCGGCAGAGGGGCCAAATGGCCTGTCGGTGCTCGGTAACTGAGACGCAGCTCCGTCCCGGTGATCAGTCCCACCTCACGGCCAGGTACTCACAGACTTCACCATGTTCCCTTTTCCTGCTCCTGCTCCCTCCGTCCAGCACCGGGGGTGGGTACAGCGTACGACTCAGAGGTAGAGAGGCTGGCTGTAATTTTCAGGGGCAGAGCAGAGCTGGGGGCGAGGTGGGGTGGAGCCACGGAAACCTGTGCCAGCCAATTATAACACCCAGCCGATGAAAGAGCCCCCCCCCCCTGCCAAGGTTGCCCATTATAACCTGCCACAGGTAGGCACCACCCAGAGACAGACGGTCCAATTGAGGGAGGGCAACAGGTACCAACGTCAAGGGACTCTCAGTCCGACGGCTAGTCGCAGATAGGGCTTATCGGTCTCTCACACACACGCAGAGCTCAGACTGTACCCACCTTCACCCACACCACACAAGGTCAGAATTAACCCTTCCAACACCACCCTGGTCCTCATATCACCCGGGAGGGAGTTA
>NW_025117122.1:0-1024 GCF_004010195.1 Chiloscyllium plagiosum
ACAACATGACCTCCCAACTCCTGTACTCAATACCCTGACCAATAATGGAAAGCATACCAAACACCTTCTTCACTATCCTATCTATCTGCGACTCCACTTTCAAGAAGCAATAAACCTGCATTCCAAGGTCTCTTTCTTCAGCAACACTCCCTAGGACCTTACCATTAAGTATATAAGTCCTGTTAAGATTTGCTTTCCCAAAATGCAGCACCTCGCATTTATCTGAATTAAACTCCATCTGCCACTTCTCAGCCCATTGGCCCATCTGGTCCAGATCCTGCTCTTCGCTCTCCACTACACCTCCAATTTTGGTGTCATCAGCAAACTTACTAATTGTACCTCTTATGCTCGCATCCAAACCATTAATATAAATGGCGAAAAGCACTGATCCTTGTGGCACTACACTGGTCACAGGCCTCCAGTCTGAAAAACAACCCTCCACCACCACCCTCTTCTACCTTTGAGCCAGTTCTGTATCCAAATGGCTAGTTCTCCCTGTATTCCATGAGATCCAAGCTTGCTAATCAGTCTCCCAAGGGGAACCTTGTTGAATGCCTTCCTGAAGTCCATATAAATCACATCTACTGCTCTGCCCTCATCAATCTTCTTTTCTTCAAAAAACTCAATCAAGTTTGTGAGACATGATTTCCCATGCACAAAGCCATGTTGACTATCCCTAATCAGTCCTTGCCTTTCCAAATACATGTACATCCTGTACCTCAGGATTCCCTCCAACAACTTGCCTACTACGAACGTCAGGCTCACTGGTCTATAGTTCCCTGGCTTGTCCTTACCACCTTTCGTAAACAGTGGCACCACGTTAGCCAACCTCCAGTCTTCCGGCACCTCACCTGTGACTATCGATGATACAAATATCTCAGCAAGGGGCCCAGCAATCACTTCTCTAGCTTCCCACAGAGTTCTAGGGACACCTGATCAGGTCCTGGGGATTTATCCACTTCTTTGCATTTCAAGACATCCATCACTTCCTTCTCTATAATATGCACATTTTTCAAGATGTCAC
>NW_025117123.1:0-1024 GCF_004010195.1 Chiloscyllium plagiosum
CGCATGCATACACTTACACATACTTATATGGACATTCCTCCACATGCATACACTCACGCGCCTTCACGCCAACCCAGACCATCCTCCCACAAACCCACACTCACACAAACTCACACATACTTCAATCGACCCTCTCTGATCCACAGACTCACACTTGAACAGATCTTCCTTCCACTCCAACGCTTGCACGGACCGTCCCACACATGCAAACGCTCAGACTTAAACAGACAGTCCTCTCACATGCGCACACACTCAAAATTACGCAGACAGTCCTTGCATGCTCCCACATGCTAACGTACAGTTACGCACTCACTTTCCCACACACACATGCACGCTCAGAATTAAACAGACTGGTATCCCAGACTCACACACTTCAATAGACACTCTCCCATGGTAACAATCACGAGCACTCACACTTAGACAGACACTCCTCCCACATACACACACACACACACACAGTCACAGTCAACACTGCCACACAGTTACAGACTTACACAGAACCTCTCCCACACACACTCGCATATACACATGCACACTTAATTACACAGATCCTCCACGCTCTCACACGCATGCTCAAACACACTTACACTGACATCCCTCCCTCATACAAACTCACACACGTACATTCTCACACACTCTTGCACATACGTGTCTCTCACATACACTTGAACACACTTTCGCACACTTACATCGACCATCCGTCCACAATCACACACTCAGACAATCCACGCTCAAGCATACTTGCATGAACCCACTCCGGCCCCCCACATACACATACACATATGTACACACAGAGAGACATACATACTCACTCACATTTGCACAGAATGTTCTCCAGCCGGTCCATACACAAACTAACACAGACACTGTTCCCATACTCACATATTCACACATTTATGCAGATCTTCCGCTGATATTTAATCTCACACACACTTAAAGAGACCCTTTCCCAGACATTCACACAGGCACCCAAACATGTACACAGAACCTGCAACCACACACACACACATGTAGGCGTATAAAC
>NW_025117124.1:0-1024 GCF_004010195.1 Chiloscyllium plagiosum
TAGTGATGTTTTACAGCACGGTTTTCTATAGTGGTCTTCGACAGCATTGTTTTCTATAGTGGTCTTTGACAACACGGGTTTCCACAGTGATCTTCCACAGCTTGGTTTTCTATAGTGATCTTCGACAGCACGATTTTCTGTAGTGATCTTTGACAGCACGATTTTCTATAGAGATCTTCGACAACACGGATTTCTATAGTGGTCTTCGACAGCACGGTTTTCTATAGTGATCCTCGACAGCACGGTTTTCTGTAGTGATCTTAATAGCACAGTTTTCGATAGAGATCTTCTACAGCACAGTTTTCCATAGTGAAGTTTGACAGCATGGTTTTCTATAGTGATCTTCAACAGCATAGTTTTCCATAGTGATCTACTACAGCACGGTTTTCTATAGTCATCTTCTACAGCACGGTTTTCTGCAGTGATCTTCTGCAGCAAGGTTTTCTATAATGATCATTTACAGCATGGTTTGCTATAGTGATCTTTGACTGCACGGTTTTGTATCATGATCTTCTATAGCACAGTTTTCTACAGTGATCTTCTACAGCATGGTTTTCGATAGTGATCTTCTACTTCACGGTTTCTATAGTGATCTTCTACTGCACGGTTTTCAACAGTGAGCTTCTACGGCATAGTTTTCTATAGTGATCTTCAACAGCATGATTTTGTATAGTTATCTTTGATAGCACGGCTTTCTATAGTGATCTTCTACAGCATGGTTTTCTATAATGATTTTCAACAGTACGGTTTTCTATAGTGATGTTCGACAGCACGGTTTTCTATAGTGATCTTCGACAGCTCGGTTTTCTGTAGTGATCTTTACAGCACAGTTTTCGATAGAGATCTTCTACAGCACAGTTTTCCATAGTGAAGTTTGACAGCATGGTTTTCTATAGTGATCTTCGACAGCTCGGTTTTCTACAGTGATCATCGACAACACGGTTTTCGATAGTGATCTTCAACAGTACGGTTTTCTGTAGTGAACTTTGACAGCACGGTTTTCTGTAGTGATCTTCGACAGCAT
>NW_025117125.1:0-1024 GCF_004010195.1 Chiloscyllium plagiosum
AGATGCGACACCAGGTAGCACGCTGCCTCCCTGAGTCTGGGATGTCACTGAGTGACTGAATGACAGTCTGAAAAGGATACGAGCAAATATAAGATGTGGCAACGGATGGAGCCTTGAAAACAGTGTACAGGAAGCTGTGAGATCAATTGACAACACAGGGTTAAATACAGAGTAAAGTTCCCTCGATGATGCCTAACCAAACATTTTGAAGATATGTATAGTCTGAGAAGTGATAGAGATTTAACTCACTCTCAACTATCACCACAGAAACATACGCGAATACGCGCGGGCGAGCGCACACACACACACGCACACGCAGTAATTCTCGATTGTTATCCAAGAGGGTTCCCAATTTCAACGAAAATAGATTTATTCCAGAACTTCATCACAGAGTTCTTTACTGGATTGTTTCTGTTCAGTTTGGATTCTAACTTAGATTCCTGATTCGTAACATCCACATGGACAATTTTCCTCAACCCATGTGCTATGTCCTGCTCACAAAAACTGCATTTGATTCCAATACCGTATGTTGTTTGATACAGGAACCTTTCTGTGTCGGGGGGATTGAGTCTTGAGTCCGACCCAGGTGTGTGAATATCCTGTTTATCTGACATCCAGGATTGTTTAATGAAGCTTTGATGTTTGGAAATCCCGATGTTATTTTTTTTTTACAGTCCGTTAGTAGAACTGTATTTATTTTCCGTCAAGTACTCCTTTAATCTGGATCTTATTAATTGATTCAACATCATTGTCCACAACCTTGGACACAAATCGGGAGAGTTAAAGTGATGGCGTCACCAATATTTGGACAGTTTGGCAATTATGACCAGGACTTGGGCCTGGGGAGGTGAAGACGTTTTACTGTGATCGTGCAGGAGATATGGACACCATGAAGCATCTCCAAAATGATAACGGATGAATGTGGCAATTCACAGATATTCTGGGCGAGCATAGCGAAACAGGCAGACACACGGAATAAGGAACAGAGAATGACAGAAGGATTTTGAGATTTCCAAAAGGCATC
>NW_025117126.1:0-1024 GCF_004010195.1 Chiloscyllium plagiosum
TCTTAGTGGGCCGGCAACGTCTCACCGCGGGGCGTGTGTCGGCCGACGCCGCGACGGTCAGAGAGCCAGCCACACGCACGTCGCTCACCACCCTTGCCAGCGATGGTGTCGACACGAGTGGCCGCCGCTGCCGCCTCCAGCGCCGCCGCCGCCGTGCTCGGCGCAAATTCACGGGACCGGAGACCCTCCCCCATCCACGGCGGGAGGCGAATCACGGAAGTGCCGGCAGCTTACTCGAGCAGAAGGGTCAGCCGGGATTCCTCCCTTGCCAGAGGCCCGGGCACGGCGGTGACGACTCGCCGCCCAGGACGCGCGAGCCGCTGGCCGACAGAGACTGCCCGACGGTCAGAGAGAGGGAGAGATAAGTGCGGAGACACAAGTGGCGAACGGTTGCACAGGCACGGGCACGCACATCGTCCGCCAGCCGCGGAACGGCAGGGCCTTCAGTGGGGCCGGCGGGCGACGCCGCTCCTGAACCCGGCGGCCCCGAGCCGGACGAGTCGAGGAAGGCACGACGACGGTGACCGGGTACGGAAGACACAGCGGTGGCCTTCTGGCGACTTGGCCCCCGACAGCCCGACGTTCCGCCGTCCTCCCGATGGCCAGGAGGAGGATCGTGCGGGGACTGGCCGTCGGCGTGATAGGTGCGCCTGCACGGTGACAGAGCACACGCCACGCTTGCCAAACCCCACCCGTGCCCCCACCCCGAGACCGGTGGCAGGACCGAGCAGAAACGTGCGGACTGAACGGGAGAGCCAAAAAAAGCCAGCGATCCACGCGCGTGCGACCGACGAGGTCACAGCGTACGACGAAAACCTCCTCCCTCGGCCAGGCACTCGGCGCCAGCATGGGAAGACAGGATCGGACGCCCCGCCGGCCACTTAAGGCCGAGGACGAACCACGAGACGGGCGACTGCAACGCCGCGCGGCCTGCCACTCCCAGACACGGTCTGTGCCACTCAACACTCTCAATCGATCAACCATCGAGTCAGGTCAGCGTGTCCGACCGGCGAGCTCCACGGCG
>NW_025117127.1:0-1024 GCF_004010195.1 Chiloscyllium plagiosum
TGGTTTAAATTTCCCTCATTTGGCTGAGTTGACGACATTGGCAGGTAGGGCATTCTACGCCATTATCATTCTCTGCGTTAAAAACCTGCTTCTGATATCTGTCTTAAATCTATCCCCCATCAATTTGTAGTTATGCCCCTTTGTATAAGATGACGTCATGTACCCGGGGAAAATAATCTTTCACTGTCTACCCTATATAATCCTCTGATCATCTCGTACGTCTCTATCAAATCCCCCATTAGCCTTCTTCTTTGCAATGAGAACAGACGCTAATTTCTCAACCTTCCTCATAAGACCTTCCCTCCAGACCGGGCAACATCCTGGTAAATCTTGTCTGCATCTTTTCCAACGCGTCCACATTCTTCCCGAAATATGGCGACCAGAACTGTACACAATATTCCAATTGTGGCCGCACTAGCGTTTTGTATAGTTGAAGCATGATATTACGGCTCCAGAACTCAATCCCTCTACGAATGAAACCTAACACATCATATGCCTTATTACCAGCACTATCAACTTGAGTGGAAATTTTCATGGATCTATGTACATGAACTGCCAAGATCCTTCTGTACATCCACACTACCAAGAATCTTTCTATTTATGCAGTATCTGCTTTCCTGTTATTCTTCCCAAAGCGTATCACCACACATTTAGTTGCATTGAACTCCATCAACCACCACTCGCTGCCTTCTTTCAGAAAGCCAGTTTCTAATCCAAACTGCTATTTCGCCCTCAATTCCATGCCTCTGCATTTTCGCCAACATCCTACCATGTGGAATCTTACTGAAGGCTTTACAGAAGTCCATGTATAGTACATAAACAGCCCTACCATCATCTACATGCTTGCTTACCTTCTCAAAAAAACTCAATGAGGTTTGTGAGGCACGCCCTACCATCGAAGAAACCATGTTTACTCTCAAAATTAAATTGTTGCTTGCCAGATGAGTATAAATCTTATGTCTTATAATCATTTGAAAAACCTTTCCTTGAATAGATGTCGGGCTAACTGGTCTATAATTACCTG
>NW_025117128.1:0-1024 GCF_004010195.1 Chiloscyllium plagiosum
TACGTAATCCATTAGTAACAACAAAGCAAAAAGTGAGCGTGGCACAATTTTTCCACACCACTGTCAGAGGGACAGCGTATGCATGTTTATTAGAGGAACCATCAAAACATTGCAGGATTTCATCATCATCCGAGATTTGAAAATCAAAAGCATTAGCAAGATGGACGGGAAGTGATGAAACAGTGGCTCCTGTGTCAAACATAAATTCAATATCATGGCCAATACGGTTAAGAATTAGCATAGATCTATCCTCTGGGCTAGCGGTAAGTATGGGAAAATTCAAAGCAGGAAGCTGCCCTATATCCAGGAGTCAGTTTTGAAAAGGGTTTTGTGCAGTAAAAGGGCAACCTGCTGAGGTCACTGGGGAGGGAGACCAGGAGATTGTCTGTTGTTTTTACTGCGGTGATGAACCAGGGACTGTTATGGAAAGGGCAGTTCTTGGACCAATGTCCTGGTTCATTGCAATTGAAACAAAGTTGTTGGGGGACTCTAGGGGGTGGGGGAGGCAGTGAAGAGTAATGAGAGGGTGTATAGGGGCATCATGGACTGTTGGGGAAGGATACATAGGAGGACTGCAAGGTCCATTCGGATGTTGTGAATACACAGTACCATTTCTACTGTCCTGTCATACTGGACGATAGTATGAGGGTTTCATTTGTTAGCTTGACTGACCTTGCAGATGAAAAGGTCTGCTTTGAATCCTGGGTTTAAGTTTAGCCACTGTAGTTTGGGCAAGTTCTGTCTTACTCTTGGGATCCTTTCATTCTCAGAAGTAACAAACCTCTTGGCTGAATTGTGTAGCCTCAGCATCTTGCCAGTGGATATTGTGGGTTTTAATAGCTTTCTGTACCTGATCAGGTAAGAGAGTCATACATAGGGCATTAAATTGGGATGATCACCCTTGTATGTAGTTAGCGTCACCAGAGGAAGCACCATAGCATTCCTTAAAACGGGTAAGGAACTCCTCAGCCTCTTCACCTGAGCTGGGTTGACATGTTAAGACTTTACCCACATCAACTACACG
>NW_025117129.1:0-1024 GCF_004010195.1 Chiloscyllium plagiosum
GCTATTTCTCAGGGGAGTAATAGGAAACTCCAATCAACTCCTCATGTGCTAATTTCTTCCACTGGCGATTTATTAGTCCTCATTCCTGCCATATCTTTCCAAAATTGTGCACAACACCAAATGCATATTTACAGTTAATGTATACTGCTCCCTCTTTATTTTCTAACGCCCTCAGTGCCCTTCCTAATGCATAGAGATCGCAGGTCTGAGCTGACCACCCATTCGGCAACCTTCCTGCCTCTACCACATTACATTTCGTCCCGTCTACAACTGCAGACCCATTAAGTCTTTTCCATTCAGTCACATGGGATGATCCGTCTATAAAAAGTCGGGCCCCTGCATGAAACAAAACATCTCTCAGGTCCATGCGAACCTTAGTTTGGTATTCTATAATGTCAAGGCCGTTCTGCTCTGGATTCTGAGGAGATTCTCCTTCCCCTTTCCAAAGAAAGGCAGCTAAATTTAAACAATTGTCTGTGACCAACACTAGATCATACCTTTCTCTTAATATTGCCTCATATTTCAGAAGCCGTGAGTCTGTCAACCATCGCCCAGCCTTTTGGTTTAGGATCTTTCTCACATGATGTGGGGTGCTTATTATTAGGGCTCCCTCAAATATAAGCTTCCTGCTTTCCTCCACTAACAGTGCAGTGGCAGCCACGGCCTGCACACACTCAGGCCATCCCCGGGATACTGGATCCAATAGCTTCGAAAGATATGCTAATGCTGTTTCATTCCTCCCCACCTCTGGGTTCATACTCCTAAAGCCGCTCCCTTGTCTACGGTAGCAAAGAGCTGGAAAGGTTTACCTAGAGAAGGTAAGGCTAACATGGGGGCATGGATCAGATCTCTTTTGCATTCCTCAATAGTTCTTTTTCCTCTTCTTCCCAACTCAAACACTTTGGTTCCTCTTCTAATAGTTTGCGATATAATTTATTCGTCTTTTGAGCATAAGAATCAATCCACAATCTGCAATATCCCGTTAAACCCCAAAAATTACGTAATTCCCGTTTAGTCCTTGGCA
>NW_025117130.1:0-1024 GCF_004010195.1 Chiloscyllium plagiosum
GTTACAATGAGGGAGAGTTATACTTAGGGAGAGTGATACTGAGGGAGTGTGATACTGAGGGAGTGTGGTACTGAGGGAGTGTGACACTGAGGGAGTGTGATAGTGAGGGAGTGTGGTACTGAGGGAGTGTGGTACTGAGGGAGTGTTACAATGAGGGAGAGTTATACTTAGGGAGTGTGATACTGAGGGTGTTTGACCCTGAGGGAGTGTGACACTGAGGCAGTGTGGCACTGAGGGAGTGTGATACTGAGGGAGTGTGACACTGAGGGAGAGTGATACTGAGTGTGATACTGAGGGAGTGTGATACTGAGGGAGTGTGATACTGAGGGAGTGTGATACTGAGGGAGTGTGATTCTGAGGGAGTGTGACACTGAGGGAGTGTGACACTGAGAGAGTGTGATACTGAGGGAGTGTGATACTGATGCAGTGTGATACTGATGCAGTGTGATACTGAGGGAGTGTGATACTGAGGGAGTGTGATACTGAGGGAGTGTGACACTGAGGGAGTGAGACACTGAGGGAGTGTGATACTGATGGAGTGCGATACTGAGGGAGGGTGATAATGAGGGAGAGTGATACTGAGGGATTGTGATACTGAGGGGGAGTGATACTGAGGGAGTGTGGTACTGAGGGTGAGAGATTCTGAGGGAGTGTGGGACAGAGGGAGTGTGGTACTGAGGGAGTGTGACACTGAGTGAGTGTGATACTGAGGGTGTGTGATACCGAGCGAGTGTCATACTGAGGGAGAGTGATACTGAGGGAGTGTGATACTGAGGGAGTGTGACACAGAGGGATAGTGATACTGAGGGAGTGTGACACTGAGGGAGTGTGGCACTGAGGGAGTGTGACACTGAGGGACTGTGATACAGAGGGAGTGTGACACTGAGGGAGTGTGATACTAATGGAGAGTGATACTGAGGGAGTGTGATATAGAGGGAGTGTGATACTGAGTGAAAGTGACACTGAGGGAGAGTAATACTGAGGGAGTGAGATACTGAGGGAGAGTGATACTGAGGGAGTGTGA
>NW_025117131.1:0-1024 GCF_004010195.1 Chiloscyllium plagiosum
GATTGGATTTTAACTAAATCATTTGAATAGATTGTATTATATGTTGCTTAATGTCGAGTGGTTTGACCAGTCACAACATATCTGGAACGCACACTTCCCATCTATATTCAAAACAAGGAAAGTTTTGGGTCTAAACGGCCTTCTTAAAATATTTTGAGGGGATCTGTAGCCGAGGGGTTTCTGATTGACTCCAGTTATTGAAAAGTTAGTGGAGGGGTTGGGGATTGGTTTGATGGAGGTTGTGTTGTGAGCTGCCTCAGACATTCAGGGAGACCTGAAGATTTGCTGACCCATCTCGGGATGGAGCCTGGGGACTGTAGTTACAACATCTGGGTCTGTAACATGATCAACAAACGGAGCAGAGGCTGCAGAGAGGGGAAGCTCGGAAACCACGGAGTCTGTGTGGGGAAAGGGATCTGCTGTATCCACATCGGGTTATCCAGGAACAGCTTCCCAAGCTCCACCCAACCTAGGATCAAAGTGTGAGGGGACCCTGATTGAACAAGGAGCTGGTCACAGAATGGTGTCACCTCCTTCAACATGACCTGCAGCTTCACACACGGGGGATGATGGTGCTGCCAGTGGTTGTTAAGGTCACTGTTTCATTCAGCTTCTATGATTCGGAACTTTCCAGGCAGGACTAGGTGACATATCCATCATTTCCCAGTATCTCAACATCAATGTCACCATACATATATGGTGGATGAGGTCAACACATTGTTTCTCCCACAGCAGGGAGCTGCCGGTTGTATCCAGTATAGTGGGATTGCCGATGGTGTACATGGCATCTGCAGAGTAACTATGTCAATAGGGAGAGGTAAAGGAACTGAAGGAGCTCTCTCTCTCTATTAATGTTACAGTGTGTCCATGCACAGTACATCATGTTGGTGAATACTCACTGTCCTGGCAGCAGTCATAGCTTCTTCATTCAGAAGCAGTCAGTCATTCCCATCGTCATCGGGTCTCCACGTAGAAAAAACATCATCCACACCACCAATCAACCACATCAATGTATTCCATGTGT
>NW_025117132.1:0-1024 GCF_004010195.1 Chiloscyllium plagiosum
TGAGAAATTACTCAGAGTCCATCTTAAACGTCCTGATATCGATGTTGTGTTGCTTGTTTATAACTTGTCATGAAAATGTTGAACTAAGTGGCATTGACATCGCATGACCAATCCTCTGATTGTGTGAAAACAAATAAGATTATTACCTCAATGTCGTGTCATGCTCCTGATGTCACTAGTGTCACACTCATACAACAAGGTCTTCCGTTTCTGAGACTTCAGAACAAACCACGAAAACATAAAATATCTTGGTATTTTAACATATTTGTTTATGGGTTTTGGAAGGCACCAGCAAGGGCAGAGTTTATTAATTATTCCCAACAGCTCTGGACAAGGTAACAGAGAGCTGCCGCCTAGAACCTCTTCTATCCAAGTGGCGCAGTCGAATGCACAGAGCTGTTTGTAAGGGAATTCCAAGATTTCTAACAAATGATCATGAAGGAATGGTAAATTAGATATAAGCAAGCCTCAAACATACCTGAGGGAGCATAACTTGCAAGGTCGGAATGAGAATGCACAGGATGCATAGAAAGATCCCAAGGCCTGGACATTACAATGTCAGCTAAACACCATGAGATCATGGGAACCTGGGGCTGTGCATACGAATGCCCATTACTGAGTTGGTTTCCCATGGATTTGGGTCTGGTTCATTAATGTCCATTAGGGAAGGAAACTGCCATCTTTATATGGTCTGGCCTCCATGTGACTCCAGCAATATTGTTGCCTCTTAACTGCACTCTGGGCAATTAGGGATGGACGTAGAATGCTGCCTACCCAGCGGCACTCTCATCCTGTGAATGAATAAAACAGAATATGGTCACTGTAATAATTGTTCAATGCCAACAGACAATAGACAATAGGTGCAGGAGTAGGCCATTCAGCCCTTCAAGCCTGCACCGCCATTCAATATAATCATGGCTGATCATTCCTACTCAGTATCCTGTTCCTGCCTTATCTGCATAACCCTTGATTCCACTATCTTTGAGAGCTTTATCCAACTCTTTCTTAAATGAATCCAGAGGGT
>NW_025117133.1:0-1024 GCF_004010195.1 Chiloscyllium plagiosum
GAAGAGGTTCATGAGTTCATCCACCCTGCAGACGTACCAGTGGGTCCACACTGGGAGAGGCTGTTCTCCTGCCCTGAGTGCAGGAAGGGATTTGGTTGGGTGGACAACTTCCGGAGGCACTAGTGAGTTCATGTGCCATCACTGGGATCGAAGGAGCAATGGCCGAGTGATATTATCAACTGGATTACTACCTCAACTTTGGGGAATTCCTGGGTTTGAATCCCGCCATGGCAGATTGGAATTTGGTCAGAAATCTGGAGTTCAGAATCTAATGATGAAACCATTTTCAGGGGGAAAACATCCTCATCTGATTCACTCATGATTTTTTTAGGGAAGGAAACTGCTGTTGTGGGAAAGGATTCACTCAGTCGTCCCAGATGCATCCTTTACCCGGTCTGGCCTACACATGACTCCAGACTCTCAGCAATATGGTCGACTTTAAACCCCATCCCCACCCCTGCCCCCGGAAAATGATTGGGGAGAAACTTACTTGGATACAGTATATGGGTTGAAATTGCTGAGTGAGGCATTACTTCCTCCGTGTTAAGACTGTATCAAGGATTCAGTTACAAAGGGACACCTCAGTGCTTACCAATAATAAAGCAACTGGGATATCAGGGGAGGTCAGGGGTGTGTGTGTGTGCTTTGAGCTTCAGCTGTTGAAGAAAAGGAAAGCTACTTTTTGTAATTTTTTTGCTGGAGAGATCATGAAGCTGTAACAAATTTGGGTCGCAATAAAGGTTACCTAAATTCGGACTCAGACATTGAAATATTTAAAATCCAACAGGTTTCTGTTTTAAAGCTGCTCATTCAGCTTCCAGCACTACGTTACCAAAGAAGTGTATCAGAAGGAGCAGTGAATCAGTAGCAAGTATCGTTAGAAACTGTTAAGATTTTCATCTCTGCAGGTACTGCATCGTTTCATCAGCATTGTAACGTTTACTGGCAGCAGCAGGAAGTGTTGTGGCTGTGTTCATGAGAAACAACGTTGAAAATCACATAACACCAGGATATAGTCCAACAG
>NW_025117134.1:0-1024 GCF_004010195.1 Chiloscyllium plagiosum
AAGCAAGAGAGTAGCCAATTTTAAAGCATTTATCGACTTGTCTTGTCAATACCTCACAGCAAAAGAAACCTGGTACCAGTGTATAATGAGATGTAATTTGATAAGATTATGATCTTTATTATCTGGTTTCTGTGAAATTATTTGTCTAACTTATGTGAAAAAGGCATTGCAGCCACAGGACATTTAATCATACTCTTTAACTCTTCTTTGAATTTACGCTGGGAAACAGCATAAATAAACGTATTTGTACAGCAGCTCAAAGTTCTCAATATATATCCAGATTGTTCAAGAATAGTAAATGGGTCGTTGTAATCTGCTACTAACAATTGCGCACCTGTAAATTGCACAGATACATAAGATACTAATGTTATAATCCATAAAATTATGAAGTTGCCAGATATAGCAAGCAATATAATCATTGACTTTCTGCGGGTCTCCATTTCTGGATCTTTGCAATTCTGATCACCAGATTTTCCTCGGAGTGCACGTCGGATTCTGTTAGCCTGTTGAATATGTTTGATGGTCATTGCATTAAACAATATTACCAGAACAAATGGGACAAATGGAGTTAAAATCGTGTCCAGCCACCAAAATGCCTGCCAGATGGGTAATGTATAGAAGCTCGCTTTGATGGAGCAGGACCATGGTACATTATCAATTATTTCTCGGGGTTCAACTGCAAAATAGCCCGGAACAGACTGTAAACTGCTCAGAGAGCAAACCACTGCAATAACCACAGTTGCTGTTTTAACGGTACAGTAGGTTGTTCGCAGCTTTTGGCAAGAAATGGCCACAAATCGATCGAAGGTGAAGGCGACTGTTAACCAGACAGAACAATCAACTGAAGCCATAATCAGGAATATGTTCACGCAGCAAATCGGTGTGTAGTTGAAGAATGAATACGGAAAATATGAATCCTTAATCTCGTACAATATTACGTCGAATACCATTACAGATAAATCTGCGACTGCCATGGCAACTAGGTATTGGGTGATGCATTTGGAGAGGTTGCAACGTCCACGGG
>NW_025117135.1:0-1024 GCF_004010195.1 Chiloscyllium plagiosum
GGGTATGGAGTTAGTGCCTGATCTCTATAAAGATTCCGCCTCTGTGGGGAAAGTTTACTCAGAAAGAACAGGGGGAGAAGGGCAAGAATTTATAATTCTGAGAGATATAAGATCTAACCAGTCTCTTATAGTCAGAGATGAGCGAACTTGCACTCATTCTAATCTGTTTCCCAAGCGTGTGGTGACTTGTGAGATAGATGGACAGAAATGTCGCATTCCCCTGTGTAAGATCAGGCTGGAGGGCCAACTCAAGACTGGGGAAGCAAGAATGGGAGTGATTGAGAGAGTATCAGTTCCAGAAATCCAGTTTGTTCTTGGGAATGATTTAGCAGGATCTAAGATGGGAGTGTGACCTCCTGTTGTGGAGAAGCCAAAGGAAGACCAATAAACTGAGGAGTTAAAACAGAAATATCCTGGTATTTTCCAAGACTGTGTAGTAACAAGATCTCACTATTATACCTCACAGCACGAAGCAAAAGCTAAAGGTAAAGATGAAGGAGTTAAGTTCAGTACATGGACAGCCAGTTTGATGTAATGGTGCGGGAAAAACGTGAACGGGACCCTTGCTTTTTGAACAGACCGCATTTGTCAATTCTTATGAACGATCTCGAACCAAGAGGCCCCTCTTGAAGGGTCTTAGATCTACATTTTGGTGCCGTGACACGTTTCGGCTCAGACAGACTGTGAACAGCAGTGTAAGAGTTAAATGTCCTTCACTGTTGAGTGTTGAGGAATTCGGCCGGCCAGACGTTTGGTTTTCCTCTCATTCAAGTGATGTCTGACGTGACCCCTCGCTGTTTATTTTCCAGTCCAGCCCGAAAGGATTGGTCTTAGCAAGGGTTGAGTCTGGGAGACTTTTTAAATGTTAAAAAGTGGGGAGGGATTAATTGAAGTTGAGTGCACTTTGGTGCTTCCGGACAGTGGGATTGAAAATTGCTGAACTCTGAGGGGAGGGTTGAAATCTGAATTCCCAAACTTTGTTAACTTTTGGGTTTTAAAAAAAAACTTCTTTCGCCCGAGCTTC
>NW_025117136.1:0-1024 GCF_004010195.1 Chiloscyllium plagiosum
AGCCGTGATCAAATGTCATGGCAGAAATGATGGCTGAATGGCCTCATTCTGCTCCAGTGTTCATTGCTCATATGATCTTTCCTGGAATTGTTTTTCCGCGAGATCAGTGGAGAGTGAATTTGATAAGCATTTGGTTTAGGAGATTTAATGGGAATGTGGACAGGTTTGAGGCGCTGAGTCTTCGATATCTGTTTCTAATTGTTGACTCCATATATATCGAAAGAGTGGTGATTGGTTTGAGGGGAACACATTTTGAGAATATGGACCGTTCCATTTCAGACTGAGACAGGGATGCTCCTTTCTCTTTAGGGTTGTACGATCTGTGATGTTCTCATCCCGAGGGAGCAGTGAAGACTGGGTTACTGAAAACACTCAAGTTTGAGTTCCATAGAACTTTGATGAACTAGAGAATCCATGTTTATTGGGAACAGACAGGAAAGTGATGTTTAGTAACAATCACATCAACAATGCACATTCCGAATGGTGCAGCAGGCTCAAGGGGCTGAATGGTCAGCTGCTGCCACTAACCCATAGGTTGTTCTCTCAACCACTCAATACTGTTACA
This sequence comes from Chiloscyllium plagiosum, assembly GCF_004010195.1. Lineage (NCBI taxonomy): Eukaryota > Metazoa > Chordata > Chondrichthyes > Orectolobiformes > Hemiscylliidae > Chiloscyllium > Chiloscyllium plagiosum. The sequence goes on from NW_025117136.1 coordinate 566, forward strand.
GAGGTAAATAAAGGTCCCATTCAGCCAGTCAATATCGTTATAATGAGACAGGCGGACACCATTTTGCCCTCTAAGGATTTACACGGGAATAGATTGAAGTCATTCAGCCCGCTAAGTACATTACACAGTGTAGGATGAGGCCATCCTACCTTTCTAGCTTGCTGCCCAGCAACAGGGGAAACCTGGTAAACTATCAGGGAATAAACATTCAGGATACATTTTTATATTCAGGTTGTAAAGTTGTAACTTGGTGGAATGCCTCAGGGATCAGTGTGACATTAGCAACAATTTACAATCTATACCAATGACTTGGATGAGGTGACTGATTGGATTGGAGCTCAATTAGTTTATTTACCAAGACAGTCATTTCAGAGCATATGGAGACTCTGCAATGGGATACCGACAGGGGAAATTAGTGAGCAAAGGTTTGGCAGAAAACAGTATAACAAGGGCTAAGGG
>NW_025117137.1:0-1024 GCF_004010195.1 Chiloscyllium plagiosum
TGTTGGTCTTTCGAGGTGGGTCTTCGGGGGGGAGAGTGGGTGTCAAGTCAGGGGGTGCAGTTGGCGGTGTGAGTTAAGTATGGGGTCAGTTGAATACTTACTCAGGATTAGATGATGTATTTAAGAATCTAACTTTCCCTGAGTAGCTATTTACACAATTTTAACCAAACCCTCCAAAGTTTTGATTTAAAATGGATTCTGTCAGAGGGTTGCAGGCACAGGGCAAATCACACAGAGGAAAATTCAGTTTCCTGAGCAACTCTTTCAGTAAGTGTGACAGGGAATTTCTGAATAATCTTCAAATTAGATCCAGGATGTTGAGGGGAGAAATTGTTTCACATTAAATATAGTGAAGACTGTAACTCTCTGAACAGGAGCTTTCAAGACTAAAAGAAGACTTACATTTATGTTGAGCCTTTCACAATGTCTGGATATCCAAAGTGCCACTGAAGCGTACCTTTAAAGTCTGCTCAGTTGGATTTGGCTATTAAAGAAAGACAGAATTTAAACACAGATTAATCATGTTCTAATTAAACAGCTGAGTTGACTTGATAGAACATAGAACAGTATAGCACAGTACAGGCCCTTTGGCCCTCGATGATCTTCAATGACCTCCTGTTGTTTCCAAGTTAACTCTGACATTTTTAATGAAAACGGAAAACAGTCTCTTTCTCTCTTTGTCCCCATTTCCTGTTAACTAATTTGTTCCTGTCCTTTGTGAGGTGCATGTTTTTTGGGTCTAAAAGAGGAGGAATGAGGGATAACTTTATGAGCCATTCTCTTTGACAAAGGGCTATTGACAATTTCTAGACACCTGCCTTTCCCTCTCTGGTTGAACTTGCCGGCTTTCACTCTTGAGCTGAAAAATGTGTTGCTGGAAAAGCGCATCAGGTCAGGCAGCATCCAAGGAGCAAGAGAATCGACATTTCGGGCATAAGCCCTTCTTCAGGAATGAGGAGGGTGTGCTGAGATAAAAGGTAGGGAGGAGGGTCTTGGGGGAGGGGCGTTAGGTGGAAGGAGGTTA
>NW_025117138.1:0-1024 GCF_004010195.1 Chiloscyllium plagiosum
AACTTCTATTTTAAGTTGGGCGTAAATTATCTAATTGGGTTACATTCTTACATTGTGTCTATATGTTGACCTGAAAGCATTTGTATTTCTCCCTGAACGTGTTTTGCTGTGTGTTTTAACAACATTCAGGTCTGGGTGGATTGAATTAATTTTCACGCTCCTAAGTTAATCTCACCCGTCAGTCTTTTGTTTAATAAAAGGTTTGCCCTCAGAAAGGAAAACAAGTTCGTGAAATGTGGGTGGATAGTTTCCTTCTCTGCCAGCAACATATATCTTCCAATGTCATTTATTCCACTCGCACGCTGTTTCACTACTTTGAATGACAACCTATGTCATCTCATCGTCCTCAGTTGTTTGTTTCGGCATGAACAACTCGGCCAATAGTCAAATTCTTGTTGCAAGAATCGTGTTAGTATGATTAGATTGCAAATCACATCGATAGCAGTGTTGTGTTTAATTTCAGATATTTGCTTTTGAATGTTCCTGCGTGTTCACAAACAAAGGGTGGTGACTGCTGGAAAGGAGTCGGGGGATGGGGAGGGAAGTTAGTTAAAATTGGAGAACTCAATGTTGAGTCCTCCAGGCTGTTGGCAGATAAGGTACCATTAGGCCAATTTGCCCTGTGATTTGTTCTGACAATACAGGAGGCCCAGTATAGTAATGTCGGATAGGAAGTCGGAAGGGCAATTTAAATGGGCTGTGATTGGGCGTGTAGAGAAGACCACACCAGGAGCACCTGGTGTTAACCATTTTGTAAGAGAGGGATGTGAACCTCTGTCTCACCGGAAGGACTGTTTGTGGTCCTGGATGGAGGCGACTGCGGTCGTGTACTTGCAGGTTTTGCTTCAAATGGGCATCTTTTGAAGATAATTCGCAGTGGAATAAATTTGGTGACTGACGAACAAAAAAAAACTTCACGGGCTGGAATGCAATATAGATAGACAAGATACTCAAAGAACACAGAAAAACAGGTTGGTAACAGCTGGACACTAGGTCACCGCCCATTTCAATTCCATAACCACAA
>NW_025117139.1:0-1024 GCF_004010195.1 Chiloscyllium plagiosum
AGAGAACAGAAACTAATGAGGAAAGATTGATCACATTGCAAACACTGACAGCAATAGATTGATAAGTAAACCCACAGACACAGAGCAGAAACTTAGGTATAGGTTGATAACTGCACGCCTGTATGCATATAGCAGAAAGTGACATGGACAGATTGATAACTACAGTCACACATTCTCATTGCAGCATCTGACATTGAAAATGACAGTCACATTCACACAGCAAAATCTGACAGGTACAGATTGATAACAGCACTTCCACATGTACACTGACTGAAACTGGCAGGTATATGTTGATAACTGCATTCATCTATTAACAAACCAGAAACTGACAGGTACAGGTTATTACTGACACTCTCAGATTAACAGACCAGAAACTGACAGGGATAGGCTGCTCAATAAACTCACACATTCACATTGGAGAGACTGACATATCTATTTATAACTGTATTTTGACATTTAAAGTAGAGATGGATAACTCCATTCAAATATTCATACAGGAAAAATTGACAGGTCCAAATTGATAGCTACATTGACATATCCATGAAACTGAGACTGGCAGGAACAAATTGAAAACTAAATTCAGATTGCAGAAATAGGCAGTACTCTCAGCTGCAGGGTTATGGGCTGTTAACAGGAAGATGGGATTAAATGGCCATCTGGTGTCTTTGGGTTGGAATGTACAAGATAAGCCAAATGGCCCTCTTATGTGCAATGTCATTTCAATGGATCTATAGTTCTATATCAATCTGTCACTGAGTCACTGCTATTTGAATACATAATTAATTTAAGCAAGGCTTAGAAGGACAGAATATGAGAGTGTGGTTGTTATTCACAAAGTATAAATTGACATGAGTAGTTCAATAACTAAACTCATATTCACAGACCCACTCGTATTGGATAGTCCCATTCATGGAACTGTAGAGTTATTGGTTCGTTTCTGGACCGTAGTCAATTGGTATTGAATTAACAAAAAGAAAAATCACCAGACATGGGAGCAAGAGTAGAATCAGACATGTTGTTCTGT
>NW_025117140.1:0-1024 GCF_004010195.1 Chiloscyllium plagiosum
CTACGGGTCTTGTATCGGAAAATGGGACGAATGTAGACCGTGCTGTATTCCTGATGGTACAATGTCTGTGCTTCTGTGTTTGTATGGCTGTGGAAGGTCAATCATTGAGTAGCTAAAGATGGGAATTGATCGGTTTCTGAAGAGTATATTAACAAGGGTTTTAAGATTGAACTTGTAATATCTTCTGAAAATACGTCAATGGCAAAATTAAGTGGAAAAAGATGCAGCTTTCTTACAGTCTGACACGAGAGAATTGAGGACAGGGAAAAGGCAGAACTATGGAGCAAATACTTTAGTTAGTCTTCACAGAAGAAAACAAAATAAAAAAGAAAACTTCCCAACAATACTAGTAAACATTAGTCTGTTGAGAAAAAGGGAATAGAATGAAATTAGCAACCAAACGGTTTTAGAGGAATTATTGGAAAAGAAAGTAATGAGCACAGACAAAGTCAACAGAGATTGATCAAATGGGAATCATATTTGAGAAAGTGACGTTTAGCATAATTATGGAGAAGTAATCAATGCAATATGATTGCATTTTCAGAAAGATTTATGATAAAGCCCCAAGCCTATTATGCAAATTCAAAACCTCTGGGACTGGGACTAATATGGTTTTAGAATGGGAAAGCTGGCTGGAAGCAGTGAGTAGGGATAAAACAATATGTTTTTTTGAAAGGAAGGTTTGGAGGATAAAGCAAGGATCGAGGTTTGGGCTCCAGCTATTCCCAATACATATCATATATTTTATTGAGTGGATCAAATTCAATATTTCCAAGTTTGCTGATGGCACTAAACAATATCGGATTGTGAGTGGGTGAGCAGGGTGTCAAAAAACTGCAAGGTGATTGCGACAAGTGGAGTGTCTGGGTAAATACATGGCAGATGCAGAGCAATGGGGGCGGGGCGGGGGTGGAGGGTATGATCTATGGGGGATATGTGATGTTGTGACCTTTGATTGTAAAAACAGAACGGGAGCCTATCATTTGAAAATGGATTGTTTGAAAAATGTTGATCTATAAAGGAA
>NW_025117141.1:0-1024 GCF_004010195.1 Chiloscyllium plagiosum
GAGACCGACATTACAGAGCACAGTCAGAGAGACCGACATTACAGAGCACAGTCAGAGAGACAGACATTACAGAGCACAGCTATAGAGACAGACATCGCAGAGCACAGTCAGAGAGGCAGACATTACAGAGCACTGTCAGAGAGACAGACATTACAGAGCACAGCCACAGAGACAGACATTACAGAGCACAGTCAGAAAGAGAGACAGTGGAGAGCACAGTCAGAGAGACAGCCAGTACAAAGCACAGTCAAAGAGACAGACATTACAGAGCACAGTCAGAGAGACAGACAATACAAAGCACAGTCAAAGAGACAGACATTGCAGAGCACAGTCAGAGAGACAGACATTACAGAGCACAATCAGAGGGACAGACAGGACAGAGCACAGTCAGAGAGACAGACATCGCAGAGCACAGTCAGAGAGATAGACATTACAGAGCACAGTCAGAGAGACACATAGTAGAGAGCACAGTCAGAGACAGACATTACAGAGCACAGTCAGAGAGACACACAGTACAGTGCACAGTCAGAGAGACAGACATTACAGAGCACAGCTATGGAGACAGACATCGCAGAGCACAGTCAGAGAGGCAGACATTACAGAGCACTGTCAGAGAGACTGACAGTACAGAGCACAGTCAGAGAGACAGACATTACAGAGCACAGACAGAGAGACAGACAGTGCAGAGCACTGTCAGAGAGACAGACATTACAGAGCACAGCCAGAGAGACACATAGTAGAGAGCACAGCCAGAGAGACAGACATTACAGCGCACAGTCAGAGAGACCGACATTATAGAGCACAGTCAGAGAGACAGACAGTACAGTGCACAGTCAGAGAGATAGACTTTACAGAGCACAGTCAGAGAGACAGACATTACAGAGCACAGCCACAGAGACAGACATTACAGAGCACAGTCAGAAAGACAGACGCTGGAGAGCTCTGTCAGAGAGACAGACAGTACAAAGCACACTGAAAGAGACAGACATTGCAGAGCACAGTCAGAGAGACACATAGTAGAGAG
>NW_025117142.1:0-1024 GCF_004010195.1 Chiloscyllium plagiosum
TTGTCTTAGTGACAGGACGCAGAGGGTGGTGAGAGAAAGCTGTTTGTGTGACTGGAGACCAGTGTCCCCTGGTGTACCACAGGGATCAGTGTGGTGTCCCTTATTGTTTGTGTTATTCATAACAAAATATAGATCTGAATGTGGAGGGGGCTAGGTGGAGAGTGGGGAAGGTGTGATAAGTAAGTGTATGTTTAACATAAAGATTGACCGGTTGGTTCACAGTGAGGAGGAAGGCCTTAAGTTACAGAAAGATGCAGATGATTGGTTCAGATGGGCAGATCAATGGCAGATGGAATGTAATCCTGTTAAATATGAGGTGATGCACTTTGGGAGATGGAACCAGGCAGGGAAGGACTCAATGAATGGAAGCACATTGGGAAGCTCAGATTGTGCTTCCCCACACATCCCTGAATTGGCTGGACAGGTTAATGGACTAGTTAAGAATTGGACGTTGGGTGTTGTGTTTCCAAATCAGGGCGTAGATTATAAGAGCAATACAGGGCTTTGGTCCGGCCAAAATGTAGTACTGTATGCAGTTCTGGGAGCCACATTCCAGGAAGGATGTGATTGTACTGGAGGGGGTGCAGAGGTGATTCACCAGGATGTTCCCTGGGATGGAGCATATCAGCTTTGGAGAGAGGCTGGATAAGCTCAGGATGTTTACTTTGGAGCAGAGGAAGCTTGAGGGGTCAGGGATTCAGAAGGATAATATTATGAGCGACAGGGACAGGGTGGATAGACAGCAGCTGTTCCTTTTAGTGAGAGGGTCAAGAACAAAGGACCATACTTTTAAACTGAAAAGCTTGAGGTTCAGAGATGATTTAAACATTTTTTCACCTCGAGGGTGTGGGGTTCTGGGATTACTTCCTGAGAGGGGAATTATCATGGGTAACCTCACAATCGTTAAGAAGTACTTGGACGAGCACTTGGAAGTGTCATAACATTCCCGGCTATGGGCATGCTGAAGGAAATTGGGACTAATATAGATCGCGCTGTATTTCTGTTGGCACAGAGTCTATGCCCT
>NW_025117143.1:0-1024 GCF_004010195.1 Chiloscyllium plagiosum
CTCAGGGTAACATTAGTTTCTGTTCTCATTTTTTGACAGCTAATGTTAGCAACTTTTAACTGGAAATATAAAGTGGGGTTTTTTATCTTTTAAAATTATTTCTAGAGTCTAAGATTAAGATGACTGAACAAATCAAATTCTTTGAAAACATTACCTTTGGAATTCTACCCACTTTTCCAGGAAAACTGCAGACTTGTGATCTGACCTATCATTTCTTCATGCTGCCTCTTTTACCTTTTATCTCCATTCACGAACCTCCTTCATTAATGCCCATCCCCCCACCACTGTAAGGTCAGAAGGGGAGATGTTTGTTTATGATTGCACAATGTGCAGCACAATTTGTGACTCGTCAGGTACTGAAACAATCTATTCCCATTTAAGCAAGACCTGGACAATGTTGAGGCTTAAGTAAATGGCAAGTAACATTCACACCAGCCAAGTGCCACCAAGGGCACATCTGCAAAGGAGAGAATCTATCTGTCCTTGTTATTCAATCATGTTTCTGTTGCTGCACCCCCCAATATCAACCTCCTGGGGATTACTATGGACCACAAACTATGCTGCAAACACATAAATATTATAACTACAACAGCACATTAGAAACTACATACTGTGCAGTGAGTAATTCACCTCCCAACTCCCCACATCCCATTCCTGATGAAGGGCTTATGCCCGAAACGTCGATTCTCCTGCTGCTTGGATGCTGCTTGGCCTGCTGTACTTTTCCAGCACCACACTCTCGACTTTATCCTACATCTGCCAGACACAGGCCAGGAGTGAGAGACTCCACTTGCCTGGCTGTGTGCAGTTCCAACATCACTCAAGAAGCCTGCCAAGCATTCAGGACAAAGCAGCTTGTTTGACTGGCACCCAATCCATCATCTTCAATGTTTCACTCCCTTCACCATCAACATGCGGGGAAGCAGTATGTACCATCTGTAACGTGCAATACAGCGACTCTCCAATACTCTTTGACAGCATTTTCCAAATAGAGTCATAGAGATGTACAGCATGGAAACAGACC
>NW_025117144.1:0-1024 GCF_004010195.1 Chiloscyllium plagiosum
TGTTGTATTAACACACCTCAGTAAATTGGTTTTCTATCAGCTCCTGTACTTTCTTTTATCTGGGAGTCTACAATATATCCTCAGCGGTGTGTCTGTCATGGTTTTGATCCCGAGCTCTAACCACCAAGCCTCATTAGAAGATCCTTCTGACTGCAGTAACTGACTCCATAATTAATAATGCAACCCCACTTACTCTTTTACAACCTCTCCTGTCCTCACCGATAGATCTTGTACCACGGGATATTGTGTTGTCAGCCCTGATTTCCCTCAAACACATTTCTGTGATGGCAAAAATGTCACACTTACCCATTTCATCTTGTTCCCTTATCATATCATTCTGTCGGATAATATTCCCAGCATTAAGGTAGAGGACATCAAGCCTGGAAAATAACACCTGGAATACTCTATAACGTGGAGTTCTTCAGTCATTCATTGTTTGTTCTCAAGCTGCCCAATTCATAAACAAAACTGTTACTCTGGGAATGAAAGAATATTTATTGCATTGAAATTTCTCTTTTAATAAATGTGTTCATCAAATACAACTTTCCAGAACTAAACAGTCAGCTCCACATGCAATGAGTTTCTGCTGATTAATTCTCTGTTCAGTGTGCAGAGGGGACAGCTCTAAGTAATGGAGAAAGTGAGAACTGCAGATGCTGGCGCTGGTAAGGCACAGCCAGTCGGGCAGCATCTAAGGAACAAGAGAGTCAAAACTTTGGACATCAGCCCTTCATCAGGAAGGCATTGGTGCCTTCCCATGTTTTCCATTCCATGATTGGCAGGATATTGGGAACCATACGTGTTCCAGAAGGCAGCACTGTATATATACCTGAAATGGAAAGCAGTCAATCATTTGTTTGGACAGGGAGTAGACATTTTGAGGTGAAGTACAGATTGATTGAAGTACAAACGCAAGAACAGATAAATCCCTTGGGCAAGACGGACAAAACCCGAGGTTACTACAGGAAGACAGGGAAGAGATTCCTGCGCTTTTGGCGATCTTTTCATCCTCACTGTCGACTGG
>NW_025117145.1:0-1024 GCF_004010195.1 Chiloscyllium plagiosum
CATTCGGCGGTTGCAGGGGAAAGTGCCTTGGCTCTATGGGAGGTGGGTGTGGGGTGTTGCGAGTGAAGGAAGAGTGGAACCGAGGTGGAACCCCTGGCACAACGGGTGCGTATTGGGACCATAAACCAGCTGAGAAAGCATTCTCTCCTATTCACTCAATGTCGTCTTTAGCAGCTTTCCGGTATAACAGCGCTCTGTTCTGCACCTCGCTTTCTCATCTGCTGCCGAAAATAGCTTGGACACAAATATTTCCCAGTGATATACTGGCCCAATGTGCACAGTCGAGTTGATACACTCGTGGAGGTTTGCGTGGTCTTCTCCTGTTCTCTGTACCCTATGTTGAGGAGTGCAATGCTTGTCACTGGCCACTCGGGTGTCAGAGAAAAAGTTTCTAAGCAAAATGGTTGAATTATCTGCCAGTGGAGAGAGCCCGGTTCCCGGGGACGGGACAAACAGCTGCAGGGAGACTGAATGACAAGCAGCTGTTCGGGAAACTCTTTGCCGCTTGCAATTCTCAGAGCAATCTCAAATGTATTTCATACTGAGAAAGTCTCAGGTCGCGCAAGCGGTGTGGGGCGTTCGCTGCGTGCCGGCTCTCTGGCTCGTTTGTCTAGGCGTAAGATTCTCGCTTCGGGTGCTTTACCGTGCCGAATTGCGAGAGGTCCTGGGTTCAAATCCCGGACGAGCCCGCGTTCTTTAACTTGACTTGTGCAAAACTGCCTGATTAAGTTTCTCAAAAAACATTTTTCGTGAAACGAGGTTGGGCTGTCTGGAGTACGAATGAGGCAGAAAACAGGGAAGTGAAATAGTTGGAGATAGTGTTCAACAGGTTGACGTGAGTGGTGCGGCGTTTGAGGAATGTCAACAATCAAGGTAGATTGTAAAATTGGGACAGCTCTCCTCGGAGAACCGAACTTTTCCAAGTCATGAGGGATCTAGAAACTGGAAATAATGTTGTGGAAATGCTCCCACACCTGAAAGGATCCTCAATGATTCGGCAGAATTTTAAAGTCACGAGGAAAAG
>NW_025117146.1:0-1024 GCF_004010195.1 Chiloscyllium plagiosum
AATAAATCTCCAAAGAGGGTGGAAATGTATCTCAGTTTACCGAATGAGGTGATGGAGGAAGTAGCAGGGACACTTGCAAACATTATCAATTCCCCTCTGGCCACAGGAGAGGTGCCATCGGACTGACCATGTGGTCCTGTTATTCAAGTAGGAACATGGGGTATACCAGGCAGCTCAAGGGCAGTCAGGCTAATACCGTGGGTGGGACGTCTGGTGGAAGCAATTTTGGGAGATAGAATTAATCAGCATTTACAGAGGCTGGAGTTCATGAAGAACAGTCAGAATGGTTGTGTTAAGGGGAGCTCAGGTCTGACCAATGGGCGTGCACTTTTTAAGGAGGTGACCAGGTCTGTAAAGAAGGGCAATACTTTCCTGTCGTCTGCTTGGAGGTCAGTAAGGCTTTTATCAGGATCCATATGGGAAACTGATAGTGAACATAAAAACTCAAGATCCAAGGAATTTGGCGCAGAATGCTGAGTGGCAGGAAGCAGACAGTGATGGCCCAGTTAGAAATCTCTGTCTGTTCATGTCTCACTGCTGGGATCTTGCTGATGTGGTTGTTAGAAAAGATTTAGGTTTGAATGGTGGAGGGTTAATCATTGGGGCCATGAATTATATGGGGATTGGTGGGGTGATAAATACTGAGGAGGGTAGCCTTAGGTTACAGAAGGATGTAGATGGCCTTATCAGATGGACCGATCAGTGACAACGGGTGAGGTGCCTGAAGACTGGAGGGTGATTAATGATGGGCTATTATTGAAGTAAGGCTGCAAGGAACAGCCATTGAACTATGGAGCTGTGAGCCTGATGGCAGTGATGGGTAAGCTGTTGAAGGGCATTCTGAGAGACAACTTACATGCATTTGGAAAAGCAAGAATTGATTAGGGATGGTCAGCTTGGCTTTGTTTGTGGAAATGTTTTATCCAACTTGATAGAGCCTTTGAAGGGATGACCATGAAGACAGATGAGAAGGTTTCACATGGGAGACTGTTTTGTAAAAGGTTAGATGAGATGGCATCCAGGG
>NW_025117147.1:0-1024 GCF_004010195.1 Chiloscyllium plagiosum
CTGTAATTTCCGTTCCCAAGATTTCTGTCAGGGCATTTACTACTTTGGTCCAGTATTTGAGGATCTTATGGCAAGTCCATAAGCGGTGTGTAGGAATGCCCACCTCTGTTTTACATTTGGGACACATTGCAGATGCTGCTGCCCTAAAGTTTGCCAATCGTTCTGGTGCCATATGGGCCCTATGAAGTATCATTAACTGAATGGTCTGGGTTCTGTTACAAATGGAGATTTTTTTGGCATTTTCCCAAATGTAATTCCACATTTCTGTAGAAATTTCCAGCCCCAAATGCTGATCCCATGTTCTAAGCAGACGGTCTATATCTTCTGACGCTTCATCACGTAATAAATGATAAAGAGTGCTGACTGAGGGTACACCCACTGGCCACAACACACTACGTTCTCTATCTGATTTATAGAGAACATCTAAGAACGCAGTCATCTTCTGTATGTAGTCGTCTCGAATGTAGAATTATTGAAAGAGGTCTCCATTAGGTAATCCAAATTCCTGATGCAGCTGTTCAAAAGTCATCAGGACCCCCTTCTCAAACAGATCCCCTAAACAGGAGATACCCCTGGATCTCCAGGATTTGAATGTGGCATCTGTAAGCCCCGGCTGAAAACCCCATGCCCCCACTATAGGAGTATAGGAGGATGTTTTATGTGAATTACCCTCGTTTTGCCGCATTATATTCCAAGCTTTAATTGTGTTTAGTACTATAGGGTTTCTATAGTGGTCCGTAATGATTTTCATCTTATCGAAAAATAAGAGGTTAATCAGAGGGCACTGTACTTGAGAAGTCTCGATGTCCATCCAGATTGATTGCGGGCCTGACGTGACCCAATCGGCTGTGTAGCTTAACTGATACTTTCTAAAGTCTGGAAAATCCAGTCCTCCCCTTGCCAGTGGAACTTGTAGCTTCCTTAGCTTAATGAGGAGCCGTCTATGGTTCCAGATGAAAGAACCCAGCCAACCATACAATTTGCACAGTGTCAGCCTCGGCAGCATCACCGGAAGCATTCTCAT
>NW_025117148.1:0-1024 GCF_004010195.1 Chiloscyllium plagiosum
CGCTACAACTGCCCCGGTAACACCGCTACAACTCTTCAGGTAACACCGCTACAACTGCCCTGGTAACACAGCTACAACTGCCCCGGTAACACCGCTACAACTGACCCGGTAACACCGCTCCAACTGCCCCGGTAACACCGCTCCAACTGACCCCGTAACAGCGCTATAACTGCCCCGGTAACACCGCTACAACGCCCTGGTAACACCGCTACAACTCCCCGGTAACACCGCTACAACTCCCCGGTAACACCGCTACAACTCCCCCGGTAACACTGCTACAACTGCCCCGGTAACATCGCTACAACTGCCCCCGTAACAGCACTATAACTGCCCTGGTAACACGCTACAACTCCCCGGTAACACCGCTACAACTCCCCGGTAACACAGCTACAACTCCCCGGTAACACCGCTACAACTCCCCGGTAACAGCGCTACAACTGCCCCGGTAACAGCGCTACAACTGCCCCGGTAACAGCGCTACAACTCCCCCGGTAACAGCGCTACAACTGCCCCGGTAACAGCGCTACAGCTTCCCGGAAACACCGCTACAACTCTCCAGGTAACACCGCTACAACTCCCCGGTAACACCGCTACAACCCCCCGGTAACCAACTCCCCGGTAACACCGCTACAACCCCCCGGTAACACCGCTACAACTGCCCCGGTAACACCGCTACAACTCCCCGGTAACACCGCTACAAACCTCCAGGTAACACCGCTACAACTCCCCGGTAACACCGCTACAACTCCCCGGTAACACCGCTACAACTTTCCGGTAACACCGCTACAACTGCCCCGGTAACTCCGCTACAACTGCCCCGGTAACACCGCTACAACTGCCTCGGTAACACCGCTACAACTCCCCGGTAACACCGCTACAACTGCCCCGGTAACACCGCTACAACTGCCCCGGTAACACCGCTACAACTGCCCCGGTAACACCGCTACAACTTCCCGGCAACACCGCTCCAACTGCCCCGGTAACACCGCTACAACTGCCCCCGTAACACCGCTACAACTGCCCC
>NW_025117149.1:0-1024 GCF_004010195.1 Chiloscyllium plagiosum
TGACCACTCACCTAACCTTTCCAGGTCACCCTGCATTCTTCTAACATCCGCACCACATTTCACCCTGCCAACCAGCTTATTATCATCAGCAAATTTGCTAATGTTATTACTAATACCATCTTCTATATCATTAAGATATATTGTAAAAAACTGCGGTCCCAGTACTGATCCCTGCGGTACCCCACTGGTCACTGCCTGCCATTCCGAAATGGAGCCGTTTATCACTACTCTTTGTTTCCTATCAGCCAACCAACTTTCAATCCAAGTTAGTACTTTGCTCCCAATACCATGCGCCCTAATTTTGCTCACTAACCTCCTATGTGGGAGTTTATCAAAAGCTTTCTGAAAGTCCAGGTACACTGCATCTACTGCACCTCCCTCGTCCATGTTCAGAGTTACATCCTCAACCGACACAGGCACAGTTACCCTAGGATGGTCAGTTTAGTCTTCTCGGACCAAAAAGGCCTGTTTCCACACTAGGTAATCAAATCAAATTCCACTCGCACACCACCTCACGACAACAGATAGTTAAGCGAAGGACATGTCTCACCTGACAGCCACGAGTGTCAGCGGATGGGATTTGGAGGGGCGGGCACTTTCAACGTTAATCTTCCCAAACAAATGTCCGTGAAATGTTTTTGACTTGGAAATTGCCTGTTTTTTTTTAGTAGAACAGAGTGGGATGCGTGCAATTGGGAATCGACAACATCCAGAAAATAAACCTCTAAGCTGCTCCACAGATCTTCTGGCAAAACTCTCGCTCTCACTTGCTCTGTTCCCCAGCCTACATGAGTATATCTAAATTAATTCTTCCTACCTATTCAAAAGGAGGCTGCCTGAATTCCAGGGCCTGACAACGCATAGGAGTGAGACTGGAATGTCACAGAGATCATTGCCGGGCCCACAAAACTTCAAGGAAAATAAAGCTTTTTGTATTATTTTAAAGTCATCAAGTAGTATGAAGTGTAAGTGGGAATGTAGCATTGAGGTCGAGGCTGAAACTTTATTGCTGGAACAGCACAGC
>NW_025117150.1:0-1024 GCF_004010195.1 Chiloscyllium plagiosum
CCCACAGCAGTCAAAACTTTCCAGCAGTGATCAATACATTCCCACAGTGAACAGCACATTCCCGCATTGATCAATACATTCCTGCATTGATGAGTACATTCCCTTGTGATCAGTGCATTCTCGCATTGATCAGTACATTCCCGCTGTGTCAGTATATTCCAAAAGTGATCAGTGCATTTCCACAGTGATCAGTACATTCCCGCAGTGGTCAGTAGATTCCCATAGTTATCAATACTTTCCCGCTTTGATCAGTACATTACAACAGTGATCAGTACATTCCCGCAGTGATCAGTAAATTCCCACTGTGATCAGTACATTCCCGCAGTGATCAAAACATTCCCACTGTGATCAGTACATTCCCACAGCGATCAGTGCATTCCCACAGTGATCCCTACATTCCCACAGTGATCAGTACGTTCCCGCAGTGATCATGACATTCCCACAATGATCAGAACATTCCTGCAATGATCAGTTCATTCCCACAGTGATCAGTACATTCCCACAGTGATCAGTACATTCCCACGGTGAGTAGTACATTCCTGCAGTGATCAATACATTCCCACTGTGATCATTATATTCCCACAGTATTCAGTACATTCGTGCAGTGATCTGTACTTTCCCACAGTTATCAATACATTCCCACAGTGATCAATATATTCCCACAATGATCAGTACCTTCCCACAGTGATCAGTACATTCCCACAATGATCAGTACCTTCCCACAGTGATCAATACATTCCCACTGTCATCAGTAATTTCCCACAGTGACCAGTACATTTCCGCAGTGATCAGTAAATTCCCGCAGTAATCAGTAAAATCCCATTTATCAGTACATTCCCAAAGTGATCAGTAGATTCCTGCAGTGATCAGTACATTCCCGCAGTGATAAGTACATTCCCGCAATGATCAGTACATTTCCACAGCGATCAGGACATTCCAACAGTGATCAGTACATTCCCGTATATTAGTACATTCCCAAAGTAATCAGGAGATTCCCACATTTATCAATACATTCCCGCAGTGA
>NW_025117151.1:0-1024 GCF_004010195.1 Chiloscyllium plagiosum
CTGACTCCCTGACCCCTGGCTAATGTCAGTGTTAATGTCAGGGCATATGGTGGTTCTGCCAATTCTGGATAACTCTCCACAAAAGGCCTCCAATAATTAAACAATCTAAAGTTTGCCTTACCCCTTCGCGATGTGCAGGTGAATAGTTTTAAAATCATGACCTTTCGTTCCACTGGGATTATCCCCTCTGCCTTCCTGATTTGATCTCCCTGATATGATGTCCCATGTAACCTCTACCTACCTTCCCAGTTGCACTCTTAATTTTAATTTTAATTTTAAGCCCGGCCTGCCATAACTGACACAACACTATGTTTAATATTTGGATATGTTCTTTCTCACCAACTGAGGTAATGAGGTGTTGGTAAGATTAAATAGACTAACTCCATCAGCCATACATCGGTGGGATATAATGGAATATTATAGGATCCCTGAGGTAACTGGATCCAGGTGTACTGTTTTCCTTCGACAGTAAACACCAGCTTATTCTGCCATTATGGACCAGAGCGCATTCACAATATCAAGGGCTGAGACTATATTCTGTTGCGATTTCAATCCATTAAATACATTGGTGTGGTTCGCAACTGTAGGATACTCTTTAATGGCAGATTTACTGAGGGAGATATAATCAATAGTGAGGTGGGATGAGCCGTCTGGATTCAGTGAATTAGTCTGGGATACTGTCGGTCTGACTATTTCCTGCTTCTCTCAATCTGTTACTGTCACATTTACTGCCTCCTCTGCCCCAGCTTTAATGGGATCCGGTTTGTGTGGAGGGTGAGAGCGCCCTCGATCTTTACAGGATCTACAGATAATAACCCACATTCCTGTTTGAGTTACCCACACTGCTGTTTGGGTCCTAGCTATAACTCCCCAGATTCCCTGACTGTTCCAGTCTCCCTGCAAGGTAACGACTGTGGAGATGTCCCCTCTCCTTTTCTTCCTGTCCCGGGCCTGGTCAAGTTGTTCCCATATTACAGTTCAGGTCTCTACTTCAAAAGTTGCTCCTAACTGTTCTAAACTGGCA
>NW_025117152.1:0-1024 GCF_004010195.1 Chiloscyllium plagiosum
ATACTATTCTCTCTGTCTCTATCTTTATCAGGTCCTCCAATCCCTAACAACCTAATTCCTAAACTTCTCCAGTAGATACTAAATTCTTTCATCCCTGTAAACCCCGACTGTCCTGTTTATCCCTGTAAGCTCCTCCTACCAATACCAACCTCCCTGTCAACGTATTTGTCTTTAACCTCTCCATCGGTCCCTACCTATGTAATCGTCTCCAGCTCCTACAACCCTTCCTTAGCTATGGACAAATTTGTAATCTCCTTATCGTTCTCCAATTCTTCGATGTTAATCTTTTAAAATTTCATCCTAGTTCCCACCTCCAAACCCCTCCCGAGCACAGGACCCTCTTTCAGTTTGTGCAACCCTCCCTATCTGTATAACTGTCTCCAACCCAGTTACCTGGCATTCTCCATTGCCTTCCTATCTCTGTAGCCTCCACAATCTTGAAGCCTTCTTATATCTGTAAACGTCTTCAGTCACGACAACCTTCCATATCTCTGTTAGTATATACTATACTCTTCTCCCTGAAACATCCCCTGTTTGTGCCTCTCAATCTGTCTGCCTCTCCCTACATTCATCCCTACCCCATCTCCAGAATCTAACCCAGCTCCCTCTATCATTGTAAATTCCTCCAATTCCCAAACATCTTTGGCCCAGTGACATTCTTGTCCAGATGTAAATCTGTTTAATTCTAACAGGTTGAGCCCCTGTAAGCCTCCCTATCGCTGTAACCTCTTCCCATCTGTTCAAACACCCACTACTGAGGAATGACTCCCTGCATTCGCCATAAGGCAGATGGAATGACAGTGAACAGATATGATGGAACTGTCATTACAGGGATGAAGCTGCAGAATGAACATCGCTGGGAAGGGAATATTGAAGGGGTTGTTGAAGAGTCATACAGTCTTAGAGATGTATAGCATGGAAACAGACACTTCGGTCCAACCCATCCATGCTGTCCAGATATCCCAACCCAATCTAGTCCCAAGAGGCAGATGGGGCAAAAAGCCAACATGTTGTGAAGAAAGGA
>NW_025117153.1:0-1024 GCF_004010195.1 Chiloscyllium plagiosum
GGTTGCTGGGTTGGAGACAGTTACACAGATGGGGGAGGATTGCACAAACTGAACGAGGTTCCTGTAGTCAGGAGGAGTGTGGTGGGGTGGGAATAAAGGGTGAAATTTAAGAAGATTAACATCGAAGAATTGGAGAAGGATAAGGATATTATAATATTTTTACAGATAAGATAAGGTTGAAGGAGCTGGAGAAGATTACCTTGTTAGAGACCAATGGAGAGGTTAAAAACAAACCCAATGACATGGAGGATGGTATTGTTAGGAGGAGCTTACAGGGATAGACAGGACTGTCAGGGTTTACAGGAATGAAAGAATTTAGTATCTACTGGAGAAGTTTAGGAATTAGGGTATTAGGGATTGGAGAAACTGACTGAGACAGAGAGAATGGTGTGGATGAAACGAGATTCCAAACAGAGATGGATTATCGGGACTGAAGGATATTACAGAGGTCTCTCATATAGCATGGGCAAAGACTGATGCCTGGGATCTCCAGTGCTGTCTCAGGGAGGAACAGTACAGCAGAGGCGAGAACAGGACCCTCACAAGATGGTGGGATTGAAGCCTAGTATGTTTATTTTCCTTGCGCAGCTCTGTATCTATGTCCTGTGTTCCAGGTCTGAATAAAGACGGCCACTAACTCCTCCCTGTGCTATTTACTGTGAGTGATTTTACCGGCTGCAGGATTTACTGAAGGCTCCAAATCTCCTTCTCCCTCTCTCTCTGACTGACCAAGCGTTTTCAATGTGGTGATAGTTGAGACAGGAGTTAGAAACATCCTGATTAACTGCACGAGGCAGAAACAGACAGAATGGGAAATTAGACTGATGCAGTGAGGATAACTCAGGTAGAGTAGCATTGAGTCCAGCAAAAACCACGAAAATCCCAGTCCCCATCCCTGGTCTGTGCTGTTGCGGATCGGAGGATTTGTTTGGTTCCAGATCTGGAGTAGCTGTAAGAGTGAGACACGCTGACAGAGGCAGCAATTAGACCTACACAATGAGGGATACCAAATGGAGAGCGACTG
>NW_025117154.1:0-1024 GCF_004010195.1 Chiloscyllium plagiosum
CAAGGAGCTATGAACCTGCAGTCCAAGGTCTCTTTGCTCAGCAACACTCCCGAGGACCTCACCATTTATTGTATAAGTCCTGCTAGGATTTACTTTCCCAAAATGCAGCACCTCGCATTTATCTGAATTAAACTCCATCTGCCCCTTCTCAGCCCATTGGCCCATCTGGTCCAGATCCTGTTGTAATCTGAGGTAACCCTCTTCGCTGTCCACTACACCTCCAATTTTGGTGTCATCTGCAAACTTACTAACTGTACCTCGAATGCTCGCATCCAAATCATTTATGTAAATGACAACAAGTCGAGGGCCCAATGGGCTGAGAAGTGGCAGATGGAGTTTAATTGGTTGGGATATCAGGTCGGCATGGATGAGATGGGCCGAAGGGTCTGTTTCCATGCTGTACATCTCTATAACTCCGGGTTGGACTTCACATCCACCCCGACATCTCCAAACAGTGAGTTAGAAACCCTCCGGTGCACCATGAGGACGAGGTTTTAAAACCGGTCGAGAGTTTGGGCCTTTCCTCCGCACACCAGGCTCTGATCAGCCTGGTTTTCTCTCAAACCTTTGCAGCCTTCATTTCCAAGCTCACCTTGACAAACGCTAACACAAACAGGCCCTTTCTCCATCTGTTCCCTCCAGGGTGCTCACACCTCACTTGGACTCCCCCCCTCTTGGGCCCTCCTGTAGCTCCCCGCTGGGGAGCTGCCTCACCCCCTGCCTCAGGGCGACACTGTTTTGCTGTTGTGAAGGAAGATCACTACACTCCACAACGTTAATTCGGCTTCCTCTCTCTCTGCGCACGGACGCTGTCAGATCCGCGGAGCTTCCCCAGCGGTTTCTGATTTCCAGTGCCCGCCGGTTCCTTGGGGTTTTTAATAAAAATTGTGTGGCGTTTTCCAGGTCTGGCAGCAGCAGTGGAAATCCCCTCGCCGTCCACTCAATGATGAGGTGTGCGGAACGAAACGCAGCATCCCGGCTGCGGCCGGGCGAATGATTTATCAGAGTGCGACTAGAAGCGGAG
>NW_025117155.1:0-1024 GCF_004010195.1 Chiloscyllium plagiosum
CACAATCACATTTTAAAAATACCTTTATCATGATCATTTAAACAGAGCTGATGTTGTCCCACCGAAGGTGATATTAGGTCAGGTGACAGTAACTGATGTAAAAAGGCAGACTTGAATGAGCATCTTAAATCGGATGGGGAGCTCAGTCATTGGAAGGTACAGAGAGAGTCCAGGAGTCACTCTGGTTGTGCTTGAATTCCCCGCCGACCCGTCAGCAGGTTCATGGAAAGGAAGGGAAAATGAAATGGAACAATACCAGAGAAATGAATGGAAATGAATTACTATTGAAAATAAATTACAATCAGAAGACTCAGAACATGATTTATTCTTTATAATACTCTTTCTTGTATCCCCTTTGGCAAGATGTGTGGATCAGCGAATTCAGTGAAGAAGAGTGGAGAGGACTCTGTAGCTGCGTTTCCCTCTCTGGGCCTGTAGTGAACAATGATATTTTCCTCCAGCTCATTTATTTATGTATCCGTGTCACCCACTGAGAACTGATTACTTGGGTGAATTATCTGTCATGTCTAACTCCTCTTTAGTTTTTGTTTTTGTTGTTCCGCTTTCTGC
Organism: Chiloscyllium plagiosum; assembly: GCF_004010195.1. Lineage (NCBI taxonomy): Eukaryota > Metazoa > Chordata > Chondrichthyes > Orectolobiformes > Hemiscylliidae > Chiloscyllium > Chiloscyllium plagiosum. Next base: position 571 of record NW_025117155.1, read on the forward strand.
TAACTGTTGCTCCTTGCTGACAGCACTTTACACTGGCTTTGCTCCTCCAGTCTCTTTCATTTTGTTCCTCAGATTGAGTCATTCGTCGCCCATTAGAAAATGACTGTTGTCATGAAGGGCTGGTAGTTATAGGGAATGCTTGATGACTAAAGAAATCGATGATTTGTTTAAGAAAAAGAAGGAAGCATATGTAATGTATAGACAGGATAGATCGAGTGAATCCTTAGAAGAGTAAAAATGAAGTAGGAGTATACTCAAGAGGGAAATCAGGAGGGTATAAATGGGACATGAGATAGTTTTGGCACATAGAATTAAGGAAAATCCAAATAGTTCTTACAGTAAGGACAAAAGGGAACGAGGGTGAGAATAGGGCTCCGCAAAGATCAGCAAGGTGGCCGTTGTGTCGTGCCGGAGAAAATTGGGAAGGTGTTAAATGAGTATTTTGCAGCAGTAT
>NW_025117156.1:0-1024 GCF_004010195.1 Chiloscyllium plagiosum
CCCTTCATCCTCACCCCTCACTCTACTCTGGCTTATGATTTTGTTTGATTTATTTATTGTCATGCGTATCTTGTTACAAAAATGCAGTGAAAAGTGTTGTATGGTGTCGCCACTCTCTGGCGCCATCTTAAAACACAGAAAAATAAACCAAAACATAGAATTACAAAGGCAGGAAAATGATGAAATGAAGAAAGTGTCCAACCTTACAGTCCTTCATGTTAAGTGCCCCGCAATGAGCCATGGGCCTGGTGACCAGGCATGAGTCTCCTTCGTCGCTGCCACTGAAACGAAAGTTGCCATCTCACTTCCGCCAAAACCCTCAGCATAATGGGTCCTCACTGGATCTCACCAATGTAGACTCAACTATACTGGCCCAAACTCAACTCCACCACCGTCATGAGTCTGCTTTGGGCCCACCTCACCAATGCAGATAACGCCAGGTCTCATACTGGGCCCAAACTCACTTCTGCCACCACCTCCTTGAATCTGCATTGGACACAGCACACCCAAGAACCCAAACTTGCCTCCACTGTAGCAGCGACGAGTCATCGCTAGGCCCACCTCAACAATACAGGTATACCACTGGGGACCTGAACTCATCTCTAAATTCACTGTCACAAGTCCATGCTGCCAGCCTACTCAATCCACGTTGCTGGGCCTACTGGTGTCCACGCTGTTGGGCCTACTTGAATCCAAAATGCTGCGCCCATTTAAGTGTATGCTGCGGGCCCACTTGAGTCTGCACTTCTGGCCTCACTTGAGTCCCTGCTGCTGGGCTTACTCAAGACCATGCTGCTGGGCCCACTCGGGTCCATGCTGCTGGGCCTACTCGAGTCCACGCTGCAAGGCCTACTCGAGTCCGTACTGCTGGGATTATTTGAGTCTATGTTGCTGGGCCCACTCAAGTCTGCACTGCTGCGCTGGTTCGAGTCCATGCTGCAACGCCTACTCGATTCCATGCTGCTGGGCCTACTCAGGTCCACCCTGCTGGGCCCACTCGGGTCCATGCTGCTGGGCCCACTCA
>NW_025117157.1:0-1024 GCF_004010195.1 Chiloscyllium plagiosum
ATAGTGAGCTCCTGGTGTTTCTGACAGTGAGCTACTGGAATTCCTGATAGTGAGCTCCTGGTGTTCCTGACAGTGAGCTCCTAGCATTCATGATCGAGAGCTCCTGGTGTTTCTGACAGTGAGCTCCTGGAATTCCTGATAGTGAGCTCCGAATGTTTCTGACATTGAGCTCCTGATGTTCCTGACAATGAGCTCCCGGTGTTCCGAACAGTGAGCTACCAGCATTCCTGACTGTGAGCTCCTGGTGTTCCTTACAGTGAGCTCCTAGCATTCATGATAGAGAGCTCCTGGCATTCCTGACAGTGAGCTCCTGGTGTTCCTGACAGTGAGCTCCTAGCATTCCTGATAGAGAGCTCCTGGTGTTCCTGACAGTGAGCTCCGGGTGTTCCTGACAGTGAGCTCCTGGCGTTCCTGACAGTGAGCTCCTAGTGTTCCTGGCAGTGATCACCTGGCGTTCCTGGCAGTGAGCTCCTGGTGTTCCAGACAGTGCGGTCCTGGTGTTCCTGACTGTGATCTCCTGGTGTTCCTGACGGTGAGCTCCTAGTGTTCCTGGAAGAGAGATCCTGGCGTTCCTGACAGTGAGCTCCTGGTGTTCCTGACTGTGAGCCTCTGGTGTTCCAGACAGTGATCTCCTCACGTTCCTGACAGTGATCTCCTGGTGTTCCAGACAGTGAGCTCCTGGTGTTCCTGGCAGTGATCTCCTGGTGTTCCAGACAGTGAGCTCCTGGTGTTCCAGTCAGTGATCTCCTCATGTTCCTAACAGTGAGCCCCTGGCGTTCCTGACAGTGAGCTCCTAATGTTCCTGGCAATGATCACCTGGCGTTCCTGGCAGTGAGCTCCTGGTGTTCCAGACAGTGCGCTCCTGGTGTTCCTGACTGTAAGCTCCTGGTGTTCCTGACGGTGAGTTCCTAGTGTTCTTGGCAGTGAGATCCTGGCGTTCCTGACAGTGAGATCCTGATGATCCTGACAGTGAGCTCCTGGTGTTCCTGGCAGTGATCACCTGGCGTTCCTGGCAGTGAGCTAC
>NW_025117158.1:0-1024 GCF_004010195.1 Chiloscyllium plagiosum
TTTTCATAGGAACGTATCTCCCCTCCTGAACACTAATTAACCTCTCTCCAAAAGCCTCCCACATTTCAAATAGGGATTTCTCTTCAAACAGCTGTTCCCAATCCTCGTTCCCTAGCTCTTGCCGAATTTTGCTAAAGTTGGCCTTCCCCCAGTTTAGCACTCTTCCTTTAGGACCACTCTCATCTTTCTCCATGACTACTGTAAAACTAAAGGAATTGTGATCATTATTCCCAAAGTAATCCCCCACTGCAACTTCCACCGCCTGGCTGGGCTCAGATCCCAACACCAGGTCTGGCATGGCCGCTTCCCGAGTTGAACTATTTCGACACTGCTCTAGAAAATGCTCCTGCATGGTCCTTACAAATTCTGCTCCATCAAGACCTCTAACACTAAGTGAATCCCAGTCAATGTTGGGAAAATTAAAATCTATCACCACCATCCTGTTGCTCCTACATCTTTCTGTGATCTATCTAAACATTTATACCTTGATCGGTGTCAGGAGGCCTGTAGTACAATCCCAGCATTGTTACTGCACCCTTACTATTTCTGAGCTCTGCCCATATTGCCTCACTGGTCGAATCTTCCAGGGTGCACTCCTTCAGCACAGCTGTGATATCTTCTTTGACCAGTGATGTTTGTCATCCACCCCTTTTCCCTTCCTCTCTACCCCGCCTGAAGCATTAATGTCCTGGGATATTTAGTTGCCAATCACGCCATTCCCTCAAAGAAGTCTCAGTAACATCAATAACATTATATTCCCAGGTACTATTCCAAGCCATAAGTTCATCTGCCTTACCTACTATTCTTCTTGCATTAAAACTACAAGTCCCTCTGTGTTCATCCTCTGCTTCCTGCCTCCTCTTCCCCTCAGTTATGCTGATTTCATTATCTAATTACTTAGGCTTTAGTTACTACCTCCTTTCTGTTCACCAAATAGATTTGTTTCCTGATCCCCTGCCATATTAGTTCAAACCCTTCCCAACAGTGTTACCAAATGCACTCCATCGAACATTGGCTACACAAT
>NW_025117159.1:0-1024 GCF_004010195.1 Chiloscyllium plagiosum
AATGATGTGGGAGTAACAGTCATCCCACATGGACGCGGGAGTAACAGTCGTGCCTCAATGATATGGGAGAAATAGTCATCCCTCAATGATATGGGAGTAACAGTCATCCCTCAATGATGTGAGATTAACAGTCACCCCTCAATGATGTGGGAGTAAAAGTCATCCCTCAAGGATATGGGAGTAACTGTCGTCCCTCAATGATGTGGGAGTAACAACCATCCCTCAATGATATGGGAGTAACAGTCGTCCCCCAATGATGTGGGAGTAACAGTCGTCCCTCAATGTTGTGGGAGTAACAGTCGTCCCTCAATGATGTGGGAGTAACAGTCGTCCCTCAATAATGTGGGAGCAACTGTTGTCCCTCAATGCTGTGGGAGTAACTGTCGTCCCTCAATGATGTGGGAGTAACTGTCATCCCTCAATGTTGTGTGATTAACAGTCATCCCAATAATGTGGGAGTAACAGTCATCCCTCAATGATGTGGGAGTAACAGTCATCCCACATGGATGCGGGAGTAACAATCGTGCCTCAATGTTATGGGAGTAATAGTCGTCCCTCAATGATGCTGGAGTAACAGTTTCCTCCCAATGCTGTGGGAGTAACAGTCATCCCTCAGTGATGTGGGAGTAACAGTCGTCCCTCAAATGATGTGGGATTAACAGTCATCCCTCAAATGATGTGGGAGTAACAGTGCTCCCTCAATGATATTCAAATAACAGTCATCATGCAATGATGTTCAACAGACTGTTCAAGTAACAGTCACCCTCAATGATGTTCAAGTAACAGTTTCCTCCCATTGATGTGGGAGTAACAGTCATCCCTCAGTGATGTGGGAGTAACAGTTTCCTCTCAATGATGTGAGAGTGACCGTCACCCCTCAGTGATGTGCGAGTAACAGTCATCCCACATGGATGCGGGAGTAACAGTCGTGCCTCAATGATTTGGGAGTAACAGTCGTCCCTCAATGATGCGGGATTAACAGTTTCCTCCAAATGAAGTGGGAGTAACACTCATCCCTCATCGA
>NW_025117160.1:0-1024 GCF_004010195.1 Chiloscyllium plagiosum
AGCTATCCTACCACCGATAGGAGTCTTATCACCTCCTCTCCGACCTACCACCATCACACCCCACTTGCATCTACCTTCCAAGCTCCCTTCCACCCAGCTCCACCCCCATCCTCCCATTTATTTCTCATCCTCCTTCCCCCTCCCTTACCTCCCACTTTCCTGATAAAGCATTTATGCCTAAAACGTCTACGCTCCTGCCCCTCGGATGCTGCCGACGTGCTTTGCTTTTCCAGCCCCACACTTTTCAACCCTCATCTCCAGCATCTGCAGCCCTCACTTTCTCTCACCCTCTAATAGTAAGAGATGAAAGGTTTTTCACTCTTTCTGGCATGTTAATCAAGAGCGTGTTAATTTGTGGAATAGAAATTAAGCATTCCCTTGTGTAACATCAGGATGGAGTGCCAAATCAAGATGAGGGAAGTAACAGTGACAGTGAGTAACAGAGTGTCAGTTCCAGGAATACAGTTTGTTCTTGGGAACGATTTAGCAGGAGGCGAGGTGGGATAGGCACCCATTGTGGTGGAGAAGCCAAAGGAAGATTAGGGAATTGGTGAGTTAAAAGAAAATTACCCAGGAATTTTTCCAGACTGTGTAGTAACAAGATCCCACTGTCACAAGTTACAGCAGGAACGTAAAACAAACGAAAAATACAAATGGGTTGATGCTCAGTGAACTGACCCCCTGTTTGATGTAACGGTGCAGGAAAAACCTGAACAGGCAGAGGATCAGGCAGAGGTGTTTAGTCCAGAAAGGCTAATGGACTTACAACAGATATATACACACACATACACACACATACACATGCACACACACAGAAAAGGAATCAGAATATATTGTTGAATGTTATTAACTTAAAGATAGAATCATAAAATTAAAATGGGGACCCCGATAGGTTACTGCAGAAGGAAAATGGGCCGAAGTGCACCAGATTGTGTTCGCAGTAACGTACAGTGTTACGGGTAGCTCATAAAATAACTGCAGGCGGTCACTGAGGTGTACAGAAGACTCAGGCTAAGGTACAGAC
>NW_025117161.1:0-1024 GCF_004010195.1 Chiloscyllium plagiosum
CCTTTTCCATCACTATTTTAAAACGAGTAGAATTATTGTCGCTGGCCCCAAAGTGCTCCCCCACTGACACCTCAGTCACATGCCCTGCCTTATTTCCCAAAAGTAGGTCAAGTTTTGCACTTTCTCTAGTAGGAGAAAGTGAGATCTGCAGATGCTGGAGATCAGAGCTGAAAATGTGTTGCTGGAAAAGCGCAGCAGGTCAGTCAGCATCCAGGGAACAGGAGAATCGACGTTTCGGGCATAAGCCCTTCTTCAGGAAGAAGGGCTTATGCCCAAAACGTCGATTCTCCTGTTCCCTGGATACTGCCTGACCTGCTGCGCTTTTCCAGCAACACATTTTCAGACCTTCTCTAGTAGGTACATCCACATACTGAATCAGAAAATTGTCTTGTACACACTTAAGAAATTCCTCTCCATCTAAACCTTTAACACTATGGCAGTCCCAGTCGATGTTTGGAAAGTTAAAAACCCCTTCAATAACTACCATATTATTCTTACAGATAGCTGAGATCTCCTTACAAGTTTGTTTCTCAATTTCCCTCTTGACTATTGGGTGGTCTATAATACAATCCCAATAAGGCAATTATCCCTTTCTTATTTCTCAGTTCCACCCAGATGTATTTCCAGGAATATCCTCCCTCAGCACAGCTGTAATGCTATCCCTTATCAAAAATGCCACTCCCCCTCCTCTCTTGCCTCCCTTTCTATCCTTCCTGTAGAATATGCATCCTGGAACATTAAGCTGCCAGTCCTGCCCATCCCTGAGCCATGTTTCTATAATTGCTATGATATCCCAGTCCCATGTTCCTAACCATGCCCTGAGTTCATCTGCCTTCCCTGTTAGGCCCCTTGCATTGAAATAAATGCAGTTTAATTTATTAGTCCTACCTTGTCCCTGCCTGCCCTGACTGTTTGACTCACTTCTGTTCTCAGCTGTACCCGTCTAAGATCGATCTCTTTCCTCACTATCTCCCTGGGTCCGCTCCCCCATCTTACTAGTTTAAATCCTCCCAAGTCGTTCTAG
>NW_025117162.1:0-1024 GCF_004010195.1 Chiloscyllium plagiosum
CGCGCGCGCACACACACACACACACACGACTCGCCTGGGGTGGATAAAGTTAAAAATCCCACACCAGGTTATAGTCCAATAGGTTTATTTGGAAGCAGTAGCTTTCGGAGCGACGTTCCTTCATCTGACAACCACCTGATGAAGGAGCATCGCTCCGAAAGCTACTGCTTCCAATTAAACCTGTTGGACTATAACCTGGTGTTGTGTGATTTTGAACTTCACTCACCCACAGACACACTCGCTCACATTCACATACTCTCTCTCACACACACACGTTTTCATGCGCACACTCATATACACACACACATATTCACACATACACTAACACACTCGCAAACACACACACTCAAATCTCACACTCACTCACACACACACATACAGACTCAGCCCCCGACTGTACTCACTGTACACCCATGACTGCGTCGCCAAATACCAGATTAATGCCATTTACAAGTTTCTGATGACACCACCATAGTCGGTCGAATCTCAGATGGCGATGAACCAGACTACAGACGGGAGGTGGAAGACCTGGAAAAATGGTGGACTGAGAACAACCTCGCTCTCAGTGCCAGCAAAACCAAGGAACTCATTACTGACATTCAGTGGGATGTTACTCATACCCCCCTACACATTAACAGCACAGAGGTGGAGCAAGTGGAAAGTGTCAAGCTCCTGGGAGTAGTCATCCACAATAAGCTTTCTTGGACTCTTCATGTGGACGCACTGGTTACAAAGGCCCATGTCTTCTTCCTCAGGCAGCTGTTTACCTATCATTTACTATCTATGTGACTTAACTCGATGATCTACCTGTACTGCTCGCAAGACAAAGCTTTCCACTGTGCCTCAGTACACGGGACAATCAATTCAATTCATTATTCAACACACATACACTCACAAACACACTCAGACTGACACACACATACACGCACATACATAACAACATACACGCTCACAAGCACACTCATACCCAGCCTCTCAGTATCTAACCCCATGCTGTCCCTGTCCTGGGAGTGTTTGCTGGGGG
>NW_025117163.1:0-1024 GCF_004010195.1 Chiloscyllium plagiosum
GAGGAGAGGTTGACTGAGTTCGAACTTTTTTCACTGCAGAAAAAGGAGGAGAAGAGGGGACATAATTGAGGTATACAAGAAAATGAGAGGCATAGATAGAGTCGAGAGCCAGAGACTATTTCCCAGGGCATAAATGACTAACACGAGGGGTCATAGTTTTAAGCTGGTTGGAGGAAAGAATAGAGGGGATGTCAGAGGTGGGTTCCTTACACATAGAGTTGTGAGAGCATGGAATGCGTTACCAGCAGCAGTTGTGGAGTCAGGGTCATTGGGGACATTTAAGAGAGTCCTGGACATGCATATGGTCACAGACATTTGAGGGTGCATACATGAGGATCAGTGGTCGGCACAACATCGTGGGCTGAAGGGACTGTTCCGTGCTGCACTGTTCTACTTTCTAATATTTGTACAGACACAAACAGCTGCAGCATGCAACATTACATGACATAGATTATACATAGAAAAATGTAATACTGTATTTATATCAGGAGTGTGGTACTGATAAAGCACACCAGGGCAGGCGGCATCTGGAGCAGGAGAATCGCGTTTCAGTCCGAAATCCTTCATCGTCCATGATGAACAAAACGTCGATTCTGCCCAAAACGTCGATTCTCCTGCACCTTGAATGCTTCCTTACTTTTCCAGCACCACGTGGTCGACTCTGAACTCCAGTATCTGCAGTCATCGCTTTCACCAAATACTCTATTTTTTGAATAACTTGAATGAAGAAAGTGAAAGTCCTTTTGCATAATTTGCAGATGAGACAAAAATAGGTGGGAAGGCAAGTTGGCACATTGCATGCGCTTTCTTCGGTATAGGGATGGTCATGCTATTCTTCAGGCAGGTGGGATTTCGGCTTGTTGGAGGGAGAGCTTGAAGATGTCGGTGAATACTCCACCAGTTGGTTCACACAGCATATCTGTGCTCACCTTGTGATTCCGTGCAGGCCGCCGCTTTCTTCGGGTTGTCTCTCAGAAAGACTGATCGGTGTTTGGTGGTCATATCTGGATTATCTGTATTAGTC
>NW_025117164.1:0-1024 GCF_004010195.1 Chiloscyllium plagiosum
CAAAAAACAATATAAGGTCCGCTTCATGCATAGATGGATGACAATGTATATTCCTAAGATGAGACAAAGGACTATCAGTACATCCCATATGATCCACCCATATAGCGACTATAGCCAGCAACTAACACTCCATCCACATGAATCGGATAACGGTGGGGCAGGTACCTTCCCTGTGTCTTGACCCGATTTATTGATAACATCTGTGTTGTCCAAATGTTTTTCGAGAAATCATCGAAGTAGGTGCCACATTGCGGGCCAATGACTGAATAAGCACCTCCTTTAGCAAGGAGGAAATCTAGCACGAGCTGATTCTGAAGCATCATCATCTGGATCCCCTGTAACTCTTTGTTCACCAGCTTCAGAGCATGGGCAGTTGAGTTGGCAAGTTTTTCTATGTCATTGCCAGGTCACTTATCTGATCTAGGGCCATCTCAACACACCAGCCAGGAATAAGACCTCCCAGCAACCTGGACCACCAGGCTTGTTGATGGAAAAATTTGTGTAAGTTTTGTTTGTCCTTTACTTTTTATTCCGTACTGATTCACATTTTGGTGGGTGTTCCATTCATCATCTATTTCAGACATTTCATGGTGGAGGGTAAAATGTGGTAACGTGTGTACTACGGCACAACTTCCGTACCAGTCATTGGGTAAATATGAGTCGGCTTTGTTTTCACATAGTCAATGAAGGTTAAAAGGAGCTCCAAGGGTGCGCTTCTGTGAGTGAATGAGGAGTCCACTCAGAGTGAGAGCTGAATCTTATAAACAGTGAGTGCTACCAAATGTTATGTTCAGTTGTCCAAGGGTATTAACAGACGGAGAGCAGGGGTATGATCAGTGTCTTTGATAATATTTTTACGTGGTTTTGTTTCACTTGCCCCATATTGAGGGTACCAGAAGGTCTTTCAGTGCACCATTTTAACAGCAGACCAACGTTAATATTGAATCCTTTAGGTTTGTACACTTTACACAGTGATGCGCTTCTTCTACCAAATGGGTGTTTCCATCACAAATGAGGGACTGCA
>NW_025117165.1:0-1024 GCF_004010195.1 Chiloscyllium plagiosum
CGTGAAATTTTCCCAGATTCTCAGTTGAGGATTATTGCTGCTGGAAGTTACCTTTAGAAACCCTGAAATTCGTAATGTATCGAGACAATCGCAAAACAGAAAGCATTTAACACGGAACACAAACAAAACTGGCAAACCAAATGCATTTTCAGACACAGTGAAGCCTGAATGCTAAATGTGAGACAGTCCGGGGTCATGAGCCATAAAGTAATCTCACAACTAACAACAGGGGAATTCCAAACTACTCTTTCCAACATACTGGAGCCTGAGTGCACCACCACTTCCCAGAAAATGTTGAAAAGAGAGAAAGAAAGAACATAATAAGAATGGGGCATAAAAAGTGAATTTCACCAATCACAGTCTCGATTAGATTACCTTTCCCTGCCGATGTCTCCAGGACGGAGATGAAGGAAATGGGCGAAATTCAATAACATATGACATCGGAATTCATTGGAACGATTTTTTCTTTGACCAGAAAATCAAATAACGACGATTCGAGTCACCGTAGGACTTTGTTTCACAACAGCGATGAAATAACAGTCTCCATTCGGTTCCAGTAAAAACTCAAATTGCCTGGAACGTGAAGCAACAGTAAAGCGGCTTGCGATTTTGCGCGCGGGATGCGAACACGATCATGATAGCACAGACACTTCGGAAAATTCGACATTTTCCCACACCACCGTTAATTGCCCGGGAAGCAAACCTATTTTCCTTCTGTTTTAAACAGAAATGTTGCAGGGGTTGAAACAGCATTTCAACAAGCTGCGTCGTTGGTGCGGATCAGCAGAAATGGCAGCGGTGAGATTCGAGCCCACACTTCTGTCGAGATTGGAGCTTAAATCCAGCACGTTAGACCTCTCGGCCACACTACCAAACAGACACTCGCCCGGTTTTCTTGCACTTCCAATTGTGCTCCTGCATAACAACAGACGCAAAGTCACGTGAAAAAGGTTCCATGATCCCTCTCCGACTCGCACGGCTGCTGGGATGACCCCGTCTGCAATATCAATTTCGCAGCAGATAA
>NW_025117166.1:0-1024 GCF_004010195.1 Chiloscyllium plagiosum
CAGTGCTCCTGCATAAACCACCCCGTGATACTGACAGTGCTCCGGGATAAACCACACCGTGATACTGTCAGTGCTCCTGGATAAATCACAACGTGATACTATCAGTGCTCATGGATAAACGACACTGTGATACTGTCAGTGCTCCTAGATAAACCACACCGTGATACTGTCAGTGCTCCTGCATAAACCACCCCGTGATACTGTCAGTGCTCCTGGATAAATCACACCGTGATACTGTCAGTGCTCATGGATAAACGACACTGTGATACTGTCAGTGCTCCGGGATAAACCACACCGTGATGCAATCATTGTTCCCGGATAAATCACACCGTGATCCTGTCAGTGCTCCTGGATAAACCACACCGTGATACTCTCAGTGCTCCTTGATAAACCACACTTTGATACTGTCAGTGCTCCTGGATAAAACACACTGTGATACTGTCATTGCTCCTGGATAAACCACACCGTGATACTGTCAGTGCTCCTGGATAAATCACACCTTGATACTGTCAGTGCTCCTGGATAAATCACACCGTGATACTGTCAGTGCTCATGGATAAACGACACTGTGATACTTCATTGCTCCTGGATAAACCACACCGTGATACTGTCAGTGCTCCTGGATAAATCACACCTTGATACTGTCAGTGCTCCTGGATAAATCACACCGTGATACTGTCAGTGCTCATGGATAAACGACACTGTGATACTTTCATTGCTCCATGGTAAGCTACATTGAGATGCTGTCAGTGCAGCTAGATAAACCACACCATGATACAGTCAGTCCCCCTGGATAAACCACACCGTGATACTGTCAGTGCTCCTAGATAAACCACACCATGATACAGTCAGTCCCCCTGGATAAACCACACCATGATACAGTCAGTCCCCCTGGATAAATCACACAGTGATACTGTCAGTGCCCCTGGAAAAATCACACCGGGATACTGTCAGTCCCCCTGGATAAACCACACTGTGATGCTATCATTGTTCCTGGATAAATCACACCGTGATCCTGTCAGTG
>NW_025117167.1:0-1024 GCF_004010195.1 Chiloscyllium plagiosum
TAGAAATTAAAGGAGGTGGAGCAGCGACACTGCGTCCTCCTGTATTGTAGAACATAAAGGAGCTGGAGCAGCGACACTGCTTCCTCCTGTATTGCAGAAAATAAAGGAGCTGGAGCAGCGTCTTTGCTTCCTTCTGTATTATAGAAAATAAAGGAGCTGGAGCAGTGTCACTGATTCCTCCTGTATTATGTCACTGATTCCTCCTGTATTATAGAAAATAAAGGAGGAGGAGCAGCGACACTGCTTCCTCCTGTTTTATCGAAAATAAAGGAGCTGGAGCAGCGTCACTGCTTCCTCCTGCAGTATAGAAAATTATGGAGGTGGAGCAGCGACACTGCTTCCTCTTGTATTATAGAAAATAAAGGAGCTGGAGCAGGGTCTCTGCTTCCTCCTGTATTATAGAAAATAAAGGAGCTGGAGAACCGTCACTGCTTCCTCATGTATTATAGAAAATAAAGGAGCTGGAGAAGCGTCTCTGCTTCCTCCTGTATTATAGAAAACAAAGGAGCTGGAGTAGCGTCTCTGCTTCCTCCTGTATTATAGAAAATAAAGGAGCTGGAGTAGTGTCTCTGCTTCCTCCTGTATTGTAGAAATTAAAGGAGCCGGAGCAGCGTCACTGCTTCCTCCTGTATTATATAAAAAAAGGAGCTGGAGCTGCGTCACTGCTTCCTCCTGTATTATAGAAAACAAAGGAGGTGGAGCAGCGACACTGCTTCCTCCTGATTTGTAGAAAATAAAGGAGCTGGAGCAGCGACACTGCTTCCTCCTGTGCTATAGAAAATAAAGGAGCTGGAGCAGTGTCTCTGCTTCCTCCTGTATTGTAGAAAATAAAGGAGCTGGAGTCGCGACACTGCTTCCTCCTGTATTATTGAAAATAAAGGAGATGGAGCAACGTCTCTGCTTCCTTCTGTATTATAGAAAATAAAGGAGCTGGAGAAGCGTCTCTGCTTCCTCCTGTATTGTAGAAAATAAAGGAGCTGCAGCAGCGTCAATGCTTCCTCCTGTATTATTGAAAATAAAGGAG
>NW_025117168.1:0-1024 GCF_004010195.1 Chiloscyllium plagiosum
TTCTGAGGTATTGAGGGAGAACTTTCTGAGGTGTTGAGGAAGCACTCTCTGAGGTATTGAGGAGGCACTTTCTGAGGTATTGAGGGAGCACTTTCTGAGGTATTGAGGAAGCACTATCTTAGGTACTGAGGAAGCACTTTCTGAGGCATTGAGGAAGCACTTTCTGAGGTATTGTGGGAGCACTTTCTGAGTTATTGAGGAAGCACTTTCTGAGCTCCGGAGTGAGCATTTTCTGAGGTATTGAGGAAGCACTATCTGAGGTACTGAGGGAGAACTATCTGAGGCACTGAGGGAGCACTTTCTGAGGTATTGTGGAAGCACATTCTGAGGTATTTAGGGAGAACGTTCAGAGGTATTGAGGGAGCACTTTCTGATGAATTGAGGGAGCAATATCTGAAGTACTGAGGGAGCACTTTCTGAGGTATTGAGGGAGCAGTATCTGAGGTACTGCGGGAGAACTATCTGTGCTATTCAGGGTGCACTATTTGAGGTAGTGAGGGAGAACTATCTGAGGTATGGAGGGAGCACAATCTGAGGTATTGAGGGTGAACTATTTGAGGTATTGAGGGTGCACGTTTAGAGATATTGTGGGAACACTATCTGAGGTATTGAGGGAGAATTATCTGAGGTATTTAGGGAGCACTTTCAGAGATATTGAGGGAGCACTATCTGACGTACTGAGGAAGCACTATCTGAGGTACTGAGGCAGAACTATCTGAGGTATTGATAGAGCACTTTTTGAGGTATTGTGGGAGCACTTTCTGAGGTACTGAGGGAACACTTTTGGAGGTATTGAGGGAGCACTTTCCGAGGTATTGATGATGCACTTTCTGAGGTATTAAGGGAGCACTTTCTGAGGTTCTGAGGCAGCACTTTCGTAGGTATTGAGGGAGCAATATCTGAGGTAATGAGGGAGCACTTTCTGAGGTATTGAGGAAGCAATCTCTGAAGTATTGAGGGAGCCCTCTCTGAGGTATTGAGGGAGCACTATCTGTGGTATTGAGGATGCACTTTCTGAGGTATT
>NW_025117169.1:0-1024 GCF_004010195.1 Chiloscyllium plagiosum
TCAATCCAATGTCACACACACATCCCACTGTCAAACTCCCTCCCCGATTGTCACATTTAATTCTGGCAAGGTCTCACTTGCCTCCTCAACTGTCACACTTGCTCGCCCACTAACAAACTCGCTCCTCCACTTTTACAGTCTCTCTGCCTGTTGACACAATTACTTTGATACCCTCGAATTGAAACATATAAACTACGTTCAGGAGAAGGAAATTGCCATTTTAAGCCTGCACTTGCGTTCAGTGTCTTGGACTTGAATGCTTTACTCCTTAGTAATATACTTTGACCCGATGTTTTCGAATTTCCCAACATCCCAACATTCTTCCCGCATCTAATATATCCAGTCCCATCAGGACTTTTGTTTCCTTGAAATCTGCTCCCAGCGCGCATTCTTCTAACCACCAGTGAACTCTATCCCAGTCGATCTGATTTATTCTTATATGTTTGTCCTGCCATTCCCGAAATCCGGTCTCATTTAAGTGGTTGCTAAAAATTCATCCGTGATTTGGACAAGTCCCATTATGTTTTCCTCATATCATTTAATCCAATGTAATCCTTTCTTTTTATGTGTACTTCCACTGAATCCGCAAGCCCCCCCACACCCTTTTCGATTCTTAAAAGTTTACTTAGAATCAAAGCATATACAGAGTAAATAACATTTCAAAAATTATACACAGATATAGAAGTCGAAAATAATCATTTTTTTCTCACATTGGTGCCAGAAAAATACAAAAAAAAACGTGTTATCATTCAACTCGCCGTTTTCAATGGAAGTCATGATAGAATGTGCAACAACTGCAAGGACGACAAATTAAGGCTCTTCATAGTGGAACATGAGTGTTTACTCTTTTGACGTGCAATGCATGCATCCAAACGTTATTGCCAATGTACCTTGAAGGCTAATTTTGTTGTCAGAATAACTTGATACAGGGCTTCTCACTTGACACACCGCAGTTCTTCATGTATTTTCTGAATGTCGATCAAACTGCTGGGTTATATCCCGTGTGCAAAAATAACTAACGTCA
>NW_025117170.1:0-1024 GCF_004010195.1 Chiloscyllium plagiosum
GTAAAGAAACAGTCTTAGTTTCAATGGTGGGATTATCACGGGGGCTCAGTGTTGTCTCACCCCACCCGGGGTTCGATTCCAGCTTTGGGTGACTGTCTGTGTGGAGTTTGCACATTCTCCCCGTGTCATCCAGTGTGACCCTGTAATCAAACTTATTTTCAAATGTGGCTTGCATGTGATTACAACACTCTCTAATAGTTGCCTGGAAGGTGGGGGAGAGCTATACTCTCCTGCTGCTGTCCTTGCATATCCCACAGTGATGTTAGGGAGGGAGCTCCAGGATATGACCTGAACCATGTAAAGGGCTCTCTTACTGGAGTGCTCTTTTAAAGTTGGGAAGTTAGTATAGACCAGGAGGAGAGAGGTCTGGTGGGTCACACACCTCTGATGAGGGGCGAGGTTGAGAAGCTGGGACCTTCATAATAATTTCAGACATGATAGAGATTGAGCCAGCAATGTTGGTATCACGAACCAGTTAGCTGTGATAACTGCGCCCCCCCCCCCCCCCACTTTGTAGCAGAGGGATTCAATCCCTTTAATAGAGAAAGCTTGAGAATTCAATACTAAAGTCAATCTGTCCAGACGCGCTGGAGACCTGAAACATCAATACAGAGCATGCTGAAGGAGCTAAGCATGTCCGGCAGCATCTCTGAAGGGAGAGGGAGAGAGAGTTCATCTTTCAATCCAGTGATTTCTGCGGGAAATTTCCTTCAGAACAGACCGTTTTGAGGAAGGGACCTGCGAAATGCAAGTTGTTCCTCTCTCTCTCTTCACCGTTGCTGCCTGATCTGCTGAATTTCCTCAGCCATCTGTTTGCTTGGAATTTGATCTGACCTGATTCAAGCGTCACTGAGTCTGTGTTCAATGCCCTGAGGCTGCTTCTGCTGAAAGTTAACAAACAGGTTTAAGGCTGTGTAAGGTATTGTATTCGGAGGGCGGGGTACATGGGCGAACAGATACAGAACACAGGCACTTCACAAAGATCCTTCTTAATGTAACTTTGTGATGTTAATTCAGAAGGAAT
>NW_025117171.1:0-1024 GCF_004010195.1 Chiloscyllium plagiosum
GTCCCACACACAATACTCTCAATGTAAATACATCTCACACACAATACTCTCCACGTAAATGCGTCCCTCACACAATACTCTCCATGTAAATGCGTCCCACACACAATACTCTCCATGTAATTATTTCTGGCACATAATAGTCTCTACGTAAGAGTGTCCCACACACAATACTCTCCACGTAAATGTGTCCACAACCAATACTCTCCATGTAAATGTGTTCCACACAATAATCTCCAAATAAATGTGTCCCACACACAATACGCTCCATGTAAATGTGTCTCACACACAATAATCTCCATGTAAATGTGTCACACACACAATACGCTCCATGTAATTGTGTCTCACACACATACCCTCCATGTAAATATGTCCCACACAAAATACTCACCATGTCAATGTGCTCACTCACAATACTCAATGTGTAAATATGTCGAACATACACAATACTCTCCATTTAAATGTGTGCCACACGACAATACTCTCCATGTAAATACGTCTCACACACAATACTTTCCACGTAAATGTGTCCCACACACAATACTCTCCATGTAATTATTTCCGACACACATCAGTCTCGACGTACGTGTGTATCACACACAATACTCTCCGTGTACATATGTCCCACACAAAATACTCTCCATGTAAATGTATCTCACACACAATACTCTTCATGTAAATGTGTCACACACACAACACTCTCCATGTAAATGTGTCACACACACAATACTCTCCACGTAATTGTGTCTCACACACATACTCTCTGTGTAAATATGTCCCCCACAAAATGCTCACGATGTAAATGTGCTCACTCACAATACTCTCTGTGTAAATTTGTCCCACACACAATACTCTATATGTAAAAGTGTCCCACACACAATATTCTCCATGTAAATATGTCACACACACAATACTCTCCAGGTAAATGTGTCCACACACAATACTCTCCATGGAAATGTGTCCCACAAACAATACTCTCCATGTAAATGTGTCCCACAAATAATAATCTCCATGTAAATGTTTCCCA
>NW_025117172.1:0-1024 GCF_004010195.1 Chiloscyllium plagiosum
AGGAATCCATTTGTTCTTGAGAATGGTTTAGCATGGTCCAAAGTGATATTAACACCCTTTTTTTGGAGCTGCCCAAGGAACACCAGAAAAAAGAAGAGATAAAAGAAAAAAATACGTGTATTTTATCCAGACTGCGTGGTAAGAAGTTACACTACCCTAAGTTACAGCATGAATCAACAACTAAAGAGAAATGTAAAGGAACTTTTGTTCAGTTAGAGGCATACTGTTGGACTGAATGGAATAGGACAGTCCTGAACAGGCAGAGGGTCAGTCAGAAATATTTGTTCTGAAAGGCTAAGGGATTTGCAAAAAAATGACGACAATTAAAGACTTGTATTCTGATGCATGCACCCAAAAGGAGGCAGAGAATATACCTGAGGTTTATTGTCTGAAAGAACGAGGGAAGCAGCTGTTGGTTACTGCTCTGCAGAGTGAGGACTCCGATATTGTGGAATTTGATGCATCTCAACGTATATTTAACAATGACGAAGTCCTTGAGGCGTGGGTAAGTTAGTAAACTACCTGTCTCAGGAGGAAGGAACCCAGTTCAAATGTTTGTTACAGCAGTATGACTACATATGTTGGAATACGTTGGGGAGGACTAATGCTATTGTGCATGAGGTAGACAATGGGAATACTGTTGCAATAAAGGAACACCCCAATTCGCTTAATGTTTTCAAAGCCAGGCTGTTCCACAACGTGGTGGAGGCCATTCTCAATGAAGATATCTTCGAACTGAGGCAGAGCTTTTAGTCTTCGATGATCGTCTTAGTTCCAAACTTGCTGAGACTCAATGATGTTGTATGGATTGTCAGAAGGTCAACGCTGGAACAAAATCAGACTGATATGAAATACCGAGATTGGAGGACTGCATCGAGAAAGTGCGACAAGCCCGTCAAAGTATAAAGTTGGACATGCTGCCTGGTTATTGGCAACTGCATTTATCATAGAGGACAGAAGAAATTTCTGAGTTCTTAACCGCAAATGGGATCTATCACTTCAAAGTGATGCCCTTTGGAATGAG
>NW_025117173.1:0-1024 GCF_004010195.1 Chiloscyllium plagiosum
AAACGATGGCCTGTTAGCTGTGACCAGAATGTCCAGTTTCTGTGTATTGAAACATATTCTCACAACTTTTCAATTGTCATCCCCACATTTGACAAATGCACTTCATGCACATCCAACCACTTTGTGTGTACACAATGATTAAATGGATAACCACCATGAAAGAACTGGCACAGTTGACATGCAACTGAGTCCAGGTGTTACCTGATGAAGGGCTTTTGCCCAAAACGTCGATTTCGCTGCTCGTTGGATGCTGCCTGAACTGCTGTGCTCTTCCAGCACCACTGATCCAGAATCTGTTTTCCAGCATCTGCAGTCATTGTTTTTATCTCCAGGTGTTACCTGACCAGTTCCATGGATGTGGTGCAGCTACTGGTGGCAATCTTTGTCTGTGACAATCTGTGAACAACACGTCCAAACACCAGATGCTCACAACTTTTCAATAATTGTCCCCACATTTGAAAATACGCTTTATGCATCTCCAACAACTTTGAATGGGCGTGCACAATGATTAAAAGTATCAATCTCTCAAATGGATTGGCACATTCGACATGTAACTGAGTCCAGGCCATACTAGGCTAGTCCCATGAATATCGTGCACTGCTAGCAACAAGTTTGGTCCTTGCTGGCACTCTGGGTACTGACCCACCAACATGCTTATGTCGGCCTTCCATTCTGGCCTCCAGATATATCTTTTTATTCACATCATCATTTTGTAAATCACAGGATGACCCTAGTGGAATTCAACCAGAATCTGACAGTGACCTTTCCATGGGCCAAACACACATGTCAACATCACATCTCCCTGGAGATCACTCTGTGCCAAGACATTAAATGATGATAGCTGATGTTTCAATTCAGGTAAGAGTTCTTCTTGGCGATGTGAGTATTTGCAAAGCTGGCGCTTTCTGAATACCAAATCTCAGCTGCCAAAATAGAGGCCAAATGATGACACAAGTTTCCGTGTTAATTCACCAATCCAAGGAAAGACCAAAGCTCCAATGCAGACATGGGAGCCGATGAACCC
>NW_025117174.1:0-1024 GCF_004010195.1 Chiloscyllium plagiosum
AATGATACATTCAGAAACATCATTAAAGTCTGAACGCATGTTCAATTTTTAAGAGCTGCTGTATTCTTCTGAAACTTGCATTGAAAAAGGCGCAGTTAGGCCACAGCTCAGGACAGGCTGTAAGGGGTGAATGGCCTATTCTTAGTCTCATGAAATTGGTTCTGACTATGTCAAAGTAGAGTTATAGATTTGTATAGCACAGAAACAAACTAAATTAATCTAGTGACCCATTTGCCAGCATTTGTCCCATTTCCCTCTGAATCCTTCCTATTCATAGCCCTATGAGAATGCATTTTAAATATTGTAACTGTACCAGCCTCCACCACTTCATTGCATACACATACCACCCTTTGTGCAAAAAGGTTGGCCCTTAAGATCCTCAGAAATCTTTCCCCTCTCATCCTCAACCTATGCCCTCCAGTTCTGGGCTCCCCTCCCCCCCCAAACATGCGGAAAAGACATACAAAAGTTGATCAGCCAGACAAAATGCAAAAGCAATAAAATGTCGAGCCACGGGGGAACAAAATTGTTGCTCTACCTTTGTTTTCCCATTTGCATTTGGACCCTTAAAATCTGTCCGTAAAACTAGCATCCCCACAAGAGTATATTGCTGATATTTGCCGGTGTCAGCAACGCAGTGCGCATGCTCATCGCTGCCCAAACGAAAGGCGCGCGACCTGTTTTTGATGGACCAATCGGAAGCCCTGGAGGACCAGAAAGAGATTGGTCTTCCTGCCAATCAGAGCCACCGCATTGTCTGAATGCGGACGTTGGACTACGAGTTTCTGAAGCTGCTGCTTGTGCTCCTCTCTTTGGAATGTAGATTGAGCTTCACCCCAGACTATAACTTCCTTTCTCCGTCCAACATCTGTGAGTATGGTCGTCTCTTTTCTCATTCACTTTTTCCATTTCACTTTTTTTCATTCTGGAGTTCAGTTGTTGGCTTGCGGCAACTGAAAGGAAAAGGAGTGAATCCAGGCAGAGACATACACTGGAAAAGTTGGTCCAGGTCTGTGTCTCAATT
>NW_025117175.1:0-1024 GCF_004010195.1 Chiloscyllium plagiosum
TTTCTCTCAGCATCGTACTTCCATCAAGATCCTCTGCGGTTGTTGTAAATTTTGGGAAGAAATTATCTTCCACTGTGAAAACAGGAAGTATTGGCTTTACCTCTGCCACTTCTGAGTTTCCTATTACTACCCCGTCGTTTTCATTCTCTAAAAGGCCAACATTTACGTTAAGCATTTTCTTTTACTTTTTATCTACTCGGAGAAGTGTTCTCGATCAATTCTTATGTTTTCTACTCATTTTCCTTCGTCGCTATTTTGATTTTGTTTTCAGAAAAAGTTTGTGAACAATTAAAGCTTTTTTTTTTATTCCATTCATAGGATGATGGCGTCGCTGGTTAGACAGCACTCATTGTTCTTCCCTAATTGCCCAGAGGGCACTTAAGCGTCAACCAAATATGTGTGGGTTTGAAGTCACGTGTAGGTCAGACCAGGTAAGGATGGTGGTTTTCCATTCTAAGTTTGTGAACAATTAAAGCTTTTTTTTTATTCCATTCATAGGATGATGGCGTCGCTGGTTAGACAGCACTCATTGTCCTTCCCTAATTGCCCAGAGGGCACTTAAGCGTCAACCAAATATGTGTGAGTTTGAAGTCACGTGTAGGTCAGACCAGGTAAGGATGGTGGTTTTCCATTCTAAAGGACATTCGTGAAACATACAGATGTTTCAAACAATAAGCAATAGATTCACTATTATCAATAGACTCTTAATTCCAAATGCATATTGAATTTCAATTCCACCATCTGCAATGGTGGCATTTGAAACTGAGTCCCAAGAACATTAGCTGGCTCAGCAGTCGGTGATCATGCCACCAGGTCATCACCTTCATGCTAGTATTGATTTCCTTGTTAAGAAATGGTTCACTTTTCACCTTTTTAAAATTCCTCTTCCACTCAGAATTATACTTTAATTAAGGAGTTTGGACTATCTCCGAAAGTAGTTGCTACTGTTCTTCAAGTGTCCCGCTCTTTAATTTTTTTGCGTAGTCCACTCAGGCCAAGCCCTTCCTCAGGCCAGTAAAATTAT
>NW_025117176.1:0-1024 GCF_004010195.1 Chiloscyllium plagiosum
CTCCCTCAGTACCTTTGTTAGTTCTCCCTCAATACCTCAGATAGTGCCCCCTAAGTACCTCAGATAGTTCTTCCTCAAAACCCGGAAATTGCACGCTCAATAACTCAGTTAGTACTTCCTCAATACCTCAGATCGTACTCCCTCAGTACCTCAAAAAGTGCTTCCTCAGTACCTCAGAAATTGCTTCCACAATACAACAGATAGTGCTTTCTCAGTACCTCAGATAGTTCTCCCAATGTTCCTCAGATAGTGCTCCCTAAATACCTCAGAAAGTTCTTCCTCAATACCTCAGATAGTGCTTCCTCAGTACCTCACATAGTTCTCCCTGAGTTCCTCAGATAGTACTCCCTTAATACCGCAGAAAGTGCTCCCTCAATATTCAGGTACTGCTACCTCAGTACCTCAGATAGTTCTCCCTCAGTACCTCAGATAGCGTTTCCTCAGTACATCAGATAGTGCTACCTCAATATCTCAGATAGTACTCCCTTAAGACCTCAGAATGTGCTCCCTCAATACCTCAAAAAGTGCTCTCTCAGTACCTCAGATAGTGCTCCCTCAATACCTCAGATAGTGCCCCATCAGTACCTCAGATAGTGTTTCCTGAAAACCCAGAAAGTGCTCGCTCAATAACTCAGTTAGTACTCCCTCAATACCTCAGATCGTGCTCCCTCAGTACCACAGAAAGTGCTCCTTCAGTACCTCAGATAGTGCTCCCTCAATAACTCCGATAGTGCTCCCTCAATGCCTCAGAATGTGCTTCCTCAGTACCACAGATACTGCTCTCTCAATACCTCTGAAAGTGCTCCATCAGTACTTCAGAAAATGCTCCCTCAATACCTCAGATAGTGCTTCCTCAGTACATCAGGTAGTTTTCCCTCAATAACTCAGATAGTGCTTCCTCAGTACCTCAGAAAGTGCTCCCTCAGTACCTCAGATAGTGCTCCCTCAATAACTCAGATAGTGCTCCCTCAATGCCTCAGATCGTGCTCCTTCAGTACCTCAGATACTGCTCTCTCAATACCTC
>NW_025117177.1:0-1024 GCF_004010195.1 Chiloscyllium plagiosum
CTCATCTGCCAGTTCTTGGCCCTTTGATGGTCATAGGTGCCGCTGTAGTCTAAGATAATCTTCTTCCTGTCCGCTGCACCACCTTGTTGATGTTATCTGTCAACTTATTAACCATGCCTCTGATATTCACATCCAAGTTATTTATATCCATGATGAAAAGCAGTGAACTCAGCAGTGAATCTTTCAGCACACCCCTGGCCACTGGCCTCCAGTCTGGAAAACAATCCGTTACCTTCAAGACAAATTTGTATCTAAATGGTTAATGTTCCCTGGATTCCATGTGACCTAACCTGAGTAATCTGTTAGGATGAGAAACCTTATTAAACGCCTTGCTGTAGCTTGTGTAAACAATGTACATCAGAGAACCTTCGTCAATCTTCTTTGTCACGTCCTCAAAAGACACGATCACATTAATGATACTTGATTTCCATCGCACAAAGCCACGTTGACTACCCCAAACCAGTCCTTGTCTTTCTAAATGCATGTAAATAATATCTCTCAAAACACCCTCAAACAACCTACACTACTGACGTTAGGCTCACTGAGCTGATAGTTAACTGTGTTTTTAGATCACTGTTCCCTTTTCCAGTCCCATTCTTCCACTGGTCACAAACATTTTAATTATTACTAGGTTAGTGAAATGGCCAATGATATAGTTCTCAGAGTGTGTCGGGTCAGTCATAGAGTTATAGATATGTACAGTATGGAAACAGACCCTTCAGTCCAACCCGTCCATACTGACCAGATATCCCAACCCAATCTAGTCCCATCTGCCAGCACGCGGCCCATATCCCTACACACCCTTTCTATTCATATACCCATCCATTTGCCTCTTAAATGTTGCAATTGTACCAGCCTCCACCACATCTTCTCTGCGTGAAAAAGTTGCCCCTTAGGTCCCTTTAAAGTATTTCCCCTCT
The DNA here is from genome assembly GCF_004010195.1 of Chiloscyllium plagiosum. Classification (NCBI taxonomy): domain Eukaryota; kingdom Metazoa; phylum Chordata; class Chondrichthyes; order Orectolobiformes; family Hemiscylliidae; genus Chiloscyllium; species Chiloscyllium plagiosum. Next base: position 921 of record NW_025117177.1, read on the forward strand.
CACTCTAAACCTATGGCCTCTAGTTCTGGGCTCCCCAACTTTGCCTATTTTTTCTATCCATGCCCCTCATGATTTTGTAAACTTCTATAAGGTCACCCATCAGC
>NW_025117178.1:0-1024 GCF_004010195.1 Chiloscyllium plagiosum
ATACAGGGTGGAAGCAGGCCATTCAGCCCATCATGTTCACGCCAACCCACCAAAGAGCATCCCATCTGGACCGACCCCATTCCTGTAATGCTACATTTCCCTTGGCTAACCCACCCAGCCTGCACATCCCTCGACACTATGTGCAATTTAGCATGGCTAATCCATCTAACCGACACAGACATGGGGAAAATGTGCAAACTTCACACAGATAGTTATCCCAGGGTGGAATTGAACCCAAGTCCCTGACGCTGTGACATAGCAGCACTATCCACTGAGTCACAATCCTGCCCTTTGCAAGGTGGTGGTAAGCTGCCTTCTTGAACTGCTGCCGTCCATGTGCCGTAGATAAACCTATAATGCCCAGAGGAAGGGAAGTCCAGGATTTTGTCCCAGCAATACTGAAGGAACAGTAATATATTTTCAAATCAGGATGCATATGGATTGGAGGGGAATCTGTAAGTGGTGGTGTTCTGTGTATCTGCTGCTCTTGTCCTTCTAGATGGAAATGGTTGTGGGTTTGGAAGGTGCTGTCTCAGGAGATTTGGTGGATTTCTGCAGCCCACCTTGTAGATGGTGCACACGGCTGTCACTGAACATCAGTGGTGGAGGGAGTCGATGTTTGTCGATGTGGTGCCAATCAAGCAGGATTGTACTGGATGATATCAAGCTTCTTGACTCTTTTTGGAGCTGCACCCTCCAGGCATGTGGGGAGTAACCCATCACAGTCCTATCCAAATTTGACTGATCTTTTCTTCATTCATTTACAGGATTGGGCATCACTTGGTATGCCAGCATTTATTGCTCAGAATCAAATGGGGAGGCACTGTGGCTGGCACTCTCCCACTGTTCAAAAATGTGCAGGTTGGGTGGAATGGCCATGGGAAATGCAAGGTTATAGGGGACTGAGTTTGGGTGGGATGCTCTTTGGAGAGGCGGTACGGGCTGAATGGCCTGTTTCCACATTGTAGGGATTCTATGAATTTCTTCACTTAGAGGGTTTTGAATCTTTGGGATACTCATCCCC
>NW_025117179.1:0-1024 GCF_004010195.1 Chiloscyllium plagiosum
CCCTAATTACTCGAGAGATTGAGATTTTGAGTCACTCCGCATAACCCTGGATGCCCTCAGTAGCGGGGTACAGGCATGATGCCATGAGGCAAGGGTTTAGACGCAGTGACATTGAAGGAACAGCGAAATATTTTCAACTGGGAAACGCGAGAACCTTGGAGGGGTAATTGCTGTGACAGCTTTCGCTTGTATTTGCTGCCATTGTCCTTCCTGACAGATGCTGATCGATCACTGAATTGTTCTGGCAGGATCCGTGTGTGTGTTCTGGGTGCAGCCAGGCTTTAGTTTTCATTCGGATAATTCACAAGAAGAGAATTAAATCTATATCTCCTGACTGGGAATGAAAGCCTGTTCTGGGCAATGCAAACTCAGACTTGTATGCCGGGATGTCCATTGATATTGCAGTAGCCTTTGGGACCTGTACAAACTCTAGTGCCTGCTCTTCACGTCATAATCGTCTTCGTCAGCAGTGTTTCTCTCTCCAAGTTTCCAAGGCGGTTCATATTATCGCCCTTGGTTTCAATGTGAAGAAGGCAATGCTGCGATAATCTGTTGTTGTTCAGCAGGTATACTGCAGCAAGTTATGTAAAGACTGATGCTAACCCGAGCTCGTTTTGAGCTGCGCTGATGTGTCGGCAGCAAGAAAGGCATCGTTCAAGTCGCCTCATTCCGGATGACGGGCTCGAAATGACCAGTGGTTTCTCGCTGAATTAGTTCAGGCTCTGGAATGTAAAAAACTTCAAATATGAAAGTACAGTGAAAGGAAATGGTTCACAGAGTGCGGAATTCCAAGTGAAACAGTGACGGTGATTATATTTACTGATTTTTCACCTTGTGAATGCTGTTTCCCTAATGTGGACGTTTACATTACCTATAGACAAACTGTCACAGCTAAACCTGGTCTTTGGGTCAGTGACAGAATTGGTAACACGCCTGACGTCGAGTTAGGGGATTATCGGTTCGCCTTTAAAATCACAAGGATGTAGCGTGTTAGTCCATTCCTGTTGTCTATCAGGAACGGAAG
>NW_025117180.1:0-1024 GCF_004010195.1 Chiloscyllium plagiosum
AGAGCATCCTTGATTACGTACTGTTTAATGGCTAATGTGCACAGTTCTCGTACTGGTCTCATGAAGTCCCCACATTTTCACCTTGTGCCTGAGGCACAGCTACTCTCAGGTTCAAGCACCAACAGTCAAATCGCGCGATCTCTCTCTCTCTCTCTCTCTGTCTCCAATGAGTCAGCAGGCCTGGGAATATGTCAACTTTGATTTCAAAGCTTTATTTGTATATATGTCAAGGAATAATTGACAATCTATCTCTATGCTGTCCCTCAGGAAGAGTGAATAAGTCAGTGAGAGAACTCTTCATTGAGGTGGAGAGTGATAGAGCTGACTCAGATTATGAGCCGAAATCGAAATAGAAGAAATGATACTAATATGAAGCGTGAGCAGGGTACAACGAATTGGGGAACAGAACTTAAAGGGATGAGAAGCACTTCAAAAACATTTGCAGGAACTGCAACTGCTTCTCACTCCTGTCTGACACAAAGAAACCGGGAAACGTGGCCATGTCATGGCTAACAAGTGAAATTAGGCATAGTATTGCACTCAAGGAGCCTTGCAAATTGGCTGAAAATAGCAGCAAACATCAGACATCAGCAGACGATGAAGTAAGAATTAATACAGAACGAAAATTTCGTTTAACAGTAAGCATATAATGAATTGTTAAACTCCTGAAGGTATTTGAATTGAGAAAACAAAAAACGATGATTGAAAACAAATCCCTTACAATGAGAAATAGAGGATGTTATAATGCGGGATAAATATATAGCACACCAAATAAACATGTATATTGGTTCTGTCATCACAGATGATAAAAGTAATATTCCTTAAGTGCTGGGAAGAAAAGGAGAGGGAGGAACTGAAAGAAATCAATATTATCAGGGAGATAGTGTTGTGGAAATTGGTGAGATTAAAGACAGCAAATTCCACCAACTGCGAATCAAACAGCAGTGTACATGAAGTCACTCTAAATGCAGTGAATGCGTTCTGTAAATAGAGTGTGGAGTCTACACAGAGTAAATTAATTGTC
>NW_025117181.1:0-1024 GCF_004010195.1 Chiloscyllium plagiosum
GATAGAGGTTTGGATCACAGCGGGATGGAGGTTTCGAACACAGTTGGATAGTGGGTTGGAACACAGTGGGATAGTGGTTTAGAACACAGTGGGATGGAGGTTTCGAACACAGTGGGATGGAGATATAGAACACAGTGGGATAGAGGTTTGGAACACAGTGGAATTGAGGTTTAGAACACAGTTGGATAGATGTTTCGAACACAGTGGGACAGAGGTTTGGAACACTGTGGGATGGAGATATAGAACACAGGGGATAGATGTTTCGAACACAGTGGGACAGAGGTTTGGATCACAGCGGGATGGAGGTTTAGAACACAGTTGGATAGGGGTTGGAACACAGTGGGATAGTGGTTTAGAACACAGTGGGATGGAGATATAGAACACAGGGGGATGGAGGTTTGGAACACAGTGGGATAGAGGTTTGGAACACTGTGGGATGGAGATATAGAACACAGTGAGATAGAGGTTTGGAACACAGTGGGATTGAGGTTTGGAACACTGTGGGATGGAGATATAGAACACAGGGGGATGGAGGTTTGGAACACAGTGGGATAGAGGTTTGGAACACAGTGGAATTGAGGTTTAGAACACAGTTGGATCGATGTTTCGAACACAGTGGGACAGAGGTTTGGAACACTGTGGGATGGAGATATAGAACACAGGGGGATGGAGGTTTGGAACACAGTGGGATAGAGATTTGGAACACTGTGGGATGGAGATATAGAACACAGGGGGATGGAGGTTTGGAAGACAGTGGGATAGAGGTTTGGAACACTGTGGGATGGAGATATAGAACACAGGGGGATGGAGGTTTGGAACACAGTGGGACAGAGGTTTGGAACACTGTGGGATGGAGATATAGAACACAGGGCCATGGAGGTTTGGAACACAGTGGGATAGAGGTTTTGAACACAGTGGGATGGATATATAGAACACAGTGGGATAGAGGTTTGGAACACAGTGGAATGGAGGTTTGGACCACAGTGGAATGGAGGTTAAGAACACAGTGGGATCGAGGTTTAGA
>NW_025117182.1:0-1024 GCF_004010195.1 Chiloscyllium plagiosum
GGAGAGCACTTCAATAGGGGTAGAGATTGGATGAATGTGGGAGCATAGGAGTAGGAGTGAGTGTGGTGAGTGAAAGGAAAGAAAAGGAGCCAGAGTTAGCGATTGAGAACTGCTAAGTAATTTTAAGTTAGCTTCTTATGTTCGTGACAAAGCTACCGTTTAGTTATGATACATAGAGAGGAAAATATGTGATCTGTGTCAGTTGAGAGTGCTTTACTCATCTCTGAGAACAAACAGGCATGTTGTGTAGGATGTATTGATCTGTGTAGCTTGTGGCAAGAGTCTTCTGTTCAAGTGTTGGCTACCCCTTCCTCTTGGGGTTTCTCCATCTTCTTGGCCTCTAAAGTAACCAGCTGCTTGAGGACTGCTGATGGTCACCAAGCGCTAATTTGATTGAGACACAGTGAAGCGACAAGAAAACACCTTCCAAGTCTTCATGGTACATGACTTGGAGGAGATCTTGCAGATGGCTCCATGTATTTGATACTCTTGACGATGACAGAGGTTATAATTTTCGATTGTGCTGTCTAAGGAACCTTGATGAGTTATTGCTGTGATTCCTTTCGATGGCACACACGACTGCCACTCAGTGTTGGTTGTGAAGGGGTTGAATTTGCAGGTGTTGAATGGAATGCAACATGTGATACTGATTTAGACAATCGACAATAGGTGCAGGAGTAGGCCATTCTGCCCTTCGAGCCTGCACCACCATTCAATATGATCATGGCTGATCGTCCTTAATCAGTATCCTGTTCCTGCCTTATCTCCATAACCCTTGATTCCACTACCCTTGACAGCTCTATCCAAATCTTTCTTAAATTAATCCAGAGACTGGGCCTCCACTGCCCTCTGGGGCAGAGCATTCTACACAGCCATCACTCTCTGGGTGAAGAAGTTTCTCCTCATCTCTGGCGTAAACGGCCTACCCCGTATTTTTAAGCTGTGTCCTCTGGTTCGGTACTCACCCTTTAGCGGAAACATGTTTCCTGCCTCCTTTAATAATCTTATATGTCTCAATCAGATC
>NW_025117183.1:0-1024 GCF_004010195.1 Chiloscyllium plagiosum
AGATAGGGTGTTAAGAAGGTGTGTGTTGTACTTTCAGTATTGGTCAGGACATTGAGTCCAAGAGTCAGGATGTCATGTTGCAGCTTTATATTATGTTGGTTAAGCATACTTAGAGTATTGCATTCGGTTCAAAGTTAAAAATCACACAACATCAGGTAATGGTCCAACAGGTTTATTTAGAAGCACTAGCCTTCGCAGCGCTTTCGATGATCGTGGAATATAAGATCGTAAGACACAGAATTTATAGCAAAAGTTTACAGTGCGATGTAACTGAAATGATATATTGAAAAAGACCTGTGTCTTATAATCTTATACTCCACAACCAACTGATGAAGGAGCAGCACTCCAAAACTAGTGCTTCCAAATTAACCTGTTCGACTATAACCTGGTGTTGTCTGATTTTTAACTTTCTCTTCCATCATTGTATAATTTGCTCTAGAAATAGACTTGCCTCACCTATGAGATAGTATGTTTTCTCGCATGACTCATGAACTGCCTTATCTGGAGACTGTTTTCAAATGCTGATTAGCGACAGAGTATTGACCCAACTGTCGCTAATCAGCATTTGAATATAGAGTATTGACCCAAGTCCTGAGAACAATACACCATTAATACCCACTCTTGGCAAGGTCTCAACTCTGCTGCATGCAAGTGTAAGTCGGCCATCTAGTGGCTAATTGTGGTAGTGAGTCTAGTTAAGCAAATTGTCGTTGGGCCATTTATAAATCCCGACTGAACTGGAGCTTTTCGACGCAGTCACGATCCATTTGTTTTGTGGACTGGCTGCTACCCATGACACATTATGAGATGTAATAAGCTTGGTCAATTCCCAAGGTCTGCATCTGAGATTTTCTTCAACACCGTCCGATGAAGGAAAGCATGCCGTATGCCTTCTTGATCAGTCGGTTGACCTGCATTGCCACCTTCAGGGCCTGAACACTCTGTACGTCAATTTTCCCAAGGGCATTTCCATTTACCGTGTAGTTCGCTGTCGAATTGGATCTTCCAAAATGCATCATCTCAC
>NW_025117184.1:0-1024 GCF_004010195.1 Chiloscyllium plagiosum
GGAATCCCCGAGTGTGGGTGAGAGAGAGAGGGAAACCCCGAGTGTGGGTGAGAGAGAGAGGGAATCCCCGAGTGTGGGTGAGAGAGAGAGAGGGAATCCCAGAGAGTTTCCGAGTGTGTGTGAGAGATAGGGAATCCCAGAGTGTGTGTGTGAGAAATAGGGAAACCCCGAGTGTGTGTGAGAGATAGGGAATCCACGAGTGTGGGTGAGAGATAGGGATTCCCCGAGTGTGGGTGGGAGATAGGGAATCCCAGAGTGTGTGTGTGAGAGAAAGGGAATCCCAGAGAGTTTCCGAGTGTGTGTGAGAGACAGGGAATCCCAGAGTGTGTGTGTGAGAGATAGGGAATCCCAGAGAGTTTCCGAATGTGTGTGAGAGATAGGGAATCCCAGAGTGTTTCCGAGTGTGTGTGAGAGATAGGGAATCCCCGAGTGTGGGTGAGAGATAGGGAATCCCCGAGGTGTGTGAGAGATAGGGAATCCCAGAGTGTGTGTGAGAGTTACGGAATCCCAGAGTGTGTGTGTCAGAGAGAGGGAATCCCAGAGAGTGTGTGTGAGAGAGAGGGAATCCCAGAGTGTTTCCGAGTGTGTGTGAGAGATAGGGAATCCCCGAGTGTGGGTGAGAGATGGGGAATCCCAGAGTGTGTGTGTGAGAGGGAATTCCAGAGTGTGTGTGTGAGAGGGAATCCCAGAGTGTGTGTGTGAAAGAGAGGGAATCCCAGAGAGTCTCCGAGTGTGTGTGAGAGTTAGGGAATCCCCGAGTGTGGGTGAGAGATAGGGAATCCCCGAGTGTGGGTGAGAGATATGGAATCCCCGAGTGAGGGTGAGAGATAGGGAATCCCCGAGGTGTGTGGGAGATAGGGAATCCCAGAGCGTGTGTGTGAGAGAGAGGGAATCCCAGAGAGTTTCCGAGTGTGTGTGAGAGATAGGGAATCCCCGAGTGTGGGTGAGAGATAGGGAATCCCCCAGGTGTGTGAGAGATAGGGAATCCCAGAGTGTGTGTGAAGGAGGGAATCCCAGAGTGTGT
>NW_025117185.1:0-1024 GCF_004010195.1 Chiloscyllium plagiosum
TATCTTCCATCTGAAACAGGTAGCCATTCCCACAAGCTTCTGCCCTGCATAGAGAAGACTTTGCCGTCTTCTCGGAGATGGAAGGTGCCTCCTTGAGATTTCACACAAAGCATTTTGCTTCCCTCTTCACTGCAAAAAAAAAACACGTTAATGTCCGACATGAGCAACAGAGCTACCTGGAACAACGTGGGGCAGTCTGTGCAGGCTCTGCTCCACTTGTTCATCGTGTTAGAGCATCAATTAGGAGAATCATGATGCTAGAAATCAGAGTCGGAAGTGTGGTGCTGGGAAAGGCAGCATCCGAGGGGCAGGAGATTTGATGTTTTGGGCATAAGCTTTTATCAGGAATCAGCATTGATTACCTCATTCTGTCCCTGTGTAAGAGCGTTTAGCGGCTGAATGATCTCCTCCTGCTGTCCCTGTGCGACTCATGGGGTTGAATGGCCTCCTTCTGTTCCTGTGCCATTGACTCAAGGGGCTGAATGTCATTCTGCTAATCCAGTGTAAGTGACTCATGGGGCTGAATGGCCTCCTCTTGTTCCTATATAATGGACTCAAGCGGCTGAATGGCATCTTCCTCGTCCAATTGGACAGGGCCAAGGGCCTGATTGGGTTACCCCATGTTTCCTGTTTAACAGCTCGCTGTGCTGACAAGTGTGATGATGCTGCAGCTTTCAGATGTTATTGTGTCCTGGTTTCTTTTAAGAGACAGATTGAATGATCGTTCCCTAGATGGTTAGTTAAGGCCACTGTTAAAACAGCTAAAAATGCCTTGTATTTATTTTAATGCAGCCTGAATGGGTGTGGCCAGCTCTCACAGATTAGGATCTCTGGGTTTTGTTTTTTTAGTAACGTCAAAAACTATTGGGGTCCCCTCAGAGTTATAAGCTTCAGTGAGAATCCCCTGGCTGCTACTGTCTCTGACCTTTTTTACTGGATGCTGATTTTTCCCCCATCCTAGAGAACTGTATGTGAGAATTTGTTTTTTTAGCCAAGAGGTTGTGTTTATGGGATCTGACTATAT
>NW_025117186.1:0-1024 GCF_004010195.1 Chiloscyllium plagiosum
AAGAATCAAAGTAATTTTGAAAGATGGGTAAGGCTATAAAAATCTGAGCAAACCTATGACACTCTTAGAAAGAATCTTTTGTCGAAGCAGTTCAAAAATTCACTTCCTGCAATAGTGAGAACTCGCACAGAAGAGCAGAGAGTTACAATGGCAAGATTAGAAGCAGAAATGGCTGATGATTATGAGTTCGTCCATAAACCAATGTTTGGATACCATGATGGATTGAGAAGAATGTATGAGAACTTCTTAAAATATACACCTGTGAGAGTAAGGTTGACTGGCATAGGCCAGGAGTAGCAGGAAAACACGTTACAACATTAAGACGTACAGAGGCATGTAATTTATTGATGCTGAGAAATGAGGAGACATATCATTCAGAAGAACTATTGGAGAGATGCAAATTGCTCCATTATGTAACGTGTGGTTGGTGTGTCCGGTGAAACCATCAACCGAAGTATTTCACTCCTGGGAAGGAGACTTTGAGCTTGGTGTTGGTGTCACAACATTTAACTTGCAAATAACGTGCCCAAGACAAATCTATATACGATCATAACGCCTAAACGTCTTTGGAGAAATTTAGGGAGAAAACATCTGGTCTGTTCAGATATAGGTTGTTATTGCTGCCATTCGATTTGGCAGTTATACAGGTGACAGGACAAGAAACTGTACTTGCTGACAAGTTGTCGAGACTTGAATGAAGAAAGACAGAGGCGTTCTGTGGCAGGAGTATACAGACTGAAGTAGAATGGAGTTGTGAATGTTTGCGTACTTACTGTCAATGTCGTGTATATGTATTGTGGTCCACTAATAGAGTAAGAATAATGGGTTTAAAAAGAAGCTTCTGTTGTGTATTAATGGTTCATTTTGTCAAAGGAGGAGATGTGACAATGCTGTCACTTTGAAAATGTTATTTTCCCTTTTTTTGGAGAAGTCTTAAAGGCAGAGATGCCGAACTGCCTACTGAAAACGGCTGAAGTAACTAACTTACGACGCCTTTAGGTTTTATTAAAACAGTGGTAACAAT
>NW_025117187.1:0-1024 GCF_004010195.1 Chiloscyllium plagiosum
TCCATTTACTTCCATTATTATCTGCTGAACCTGTATAGGAGTTTTCTGCAATTCATGCACAAGGATACCCTGATCCTTCTGCAACAAAGGGCGGCATGGTGGCACAGTGGTTAGCACTGCTGCCTCACAGCGCCAGAGACCCGGGTTCAATTCCCGACTCAGGCGACTGACTGTGTGGAGTTTGCACGTTCTCCCCGTGTCTGCGTGGGTTTCCTCCGGGTGCTCCGGTTTCCTCCCACAGTCCAAAGATGTGCAGGTCAGGTGAATTGGCCATGCTAAATTGCCCGTAGTGTTAGGTAATAAGAGGTAAATGTAGGGGTATGGGTGGGTTGCGCTTCGGCGGGTCGGTGTGGACTTGTTGGGCCGAAGGGCCTGTTTCCACACTGTAAGTAATCTAATCTAATCTAAAGCAGTTTCTAAATTGAAAGGAAGTTTAAAACGTTAGAACAAAATGTGACAGCATGGAAAGTACAAGTGGGGAATTAATGTGGAGCAGCAAACTGGCAGATCACTTCAACTAGTTGTTTGCATTAGTCTTCATGGTAAGCATCCTAATGAGTACAAATAAGCAAGGCACCAGCAGGAGGAAAGATCTTGCACCATGAGGGACAAAATATCTTACAAATTAATGGGGCAAAAGGCAGACATGTCACCTGACTGCAGCAATAGTGGAGACCTTTGTCACAATATTCCAGAACTCAGTGGATTCCAAAGGTTTCCTGCCAATTGGAAAACTGCTAATATGGTGTCCCTGCTCAAGAAGGGAGGGAGACAGAAAGCCGGAAACATGAAACTGAGTTAGCCTCAACATCTGTCATCGCAAAAAAGCTGGAGTTTATCATTAAGGAAGAAATAGCAGGACAATTAGGAAATAAACTTAATGCAATCAATCTGAGTCAATATAGTTATGTGAAAGGAATATTATATTTGACAAATTTTATACAATTCTTTGAAGATTTGATAAAGGTGAACCAAGTTCACCTTTGTGAACTCGGAGGAGTTGTAGACAGTGAGGAAGGATATG
>NW_025117188.1:0-1024 GCF_004010195.1 Chiloscyllium plagiosum
CGCTTTTCTTTCAGTTTCTGAAACGTTCAACTTGTTTGATTGTCCGTTGCCTTTCTGTCTGCTTGGAACTAAGTTATTAAGCTTTTCAAGAATGTTCCATCCTCCTTCAACAAACATTAAATTATGTACCCAGTCAAAACCGTCAACATGCTATGACAGTTTTATTTCAGTTTCTGAAACGTTCAACTTATGTTGCCAGTATGTTATTTCATCTTGTCAAATATTTACCAGGTTCATGGAACAGATTGATTGTCGGTTGCCATTCTGTCTGCTTGGAACTAAGTTATTAAGCTTTTCACGAATGAATCGCAGCGTTATTCGTTTCACGGAGAAACAGAGAAACTATGAGCAGGAATAAACCATTCAACCATTCGACTCTGCTACACCATTCAATGTGACCTTGGCTGATAGTTCAAAACCATCTCTGTTACTGCTTTACCCTTGTACACTTTGATCAATTGAGCTCCAAGAACATTTCTAAATACATTCAAACAAAAAAACAAAATAATGTTTTCTCCTTGACTGCTTTCAGTGACAGGTATTTCCACAGTCTCCCCACTCACTTGGTCAGGAAGATTTCTGTGCGTCAGTCCGAAACGGCCTATCTTGTTTGCCTTAGACTGAGACCCCACATGGTTCAGAAGTCCTCTAGTTATCGGGAAAATGCTTTTCTGCTTTCAATCAACATCGTCTTATTAGAATTAATTAGGTTCAGGACACTGAGAACCCTCACGCCTCGTTCTGACATCCAAAGTGGTCATGATCTGATTTTCTGAGAATACCCACTATCTGCCCCAAAATGACCGAGCCACAGTGAACATAACCAAAAGGATCTCATCTTTCTTCATAGAACAGTCCCACCAACTCAGGAATCAGTTTGGTACACCTTTCATGAACTGACTCCATGAACATTCTTCCTCAGATGAATGTTGTCTTACATTTTGTCATATCATATTACATTATACGATTTGATATCATTATATTATATTATGGCGAGTCTTGAGAACGTTTGGCAACTCAGGTT
>NW_025117189.1:0-1024 GCF_004010195.1 Chiloscyllium plagiosum
CAATCATTACAGTTTGATTCAATCAATCAAGAACGCAGTTTGTTTCTTTAAATTTAAGAGTTAAGGTTGACCCAATTGAATGAATGAGAGAAGCTTTACTGATTGAATTAAGACGTGCAGTTTGGTTAATGGAGTGAATGTGTGAAGTCTGATTGAGACAATATGTGAAGCTTGTGACATTGAATGAATGACTAGCTGTATTCATTGAATTGACAAATGCAGTTTGCCTCATGAATTAAATGTGTGCAATATGGTTAATTGAATCAATGCGTTAGGCTTGTTGCCTTGAACGAATGAGAGTCCCTTCGTCATTGAATTATCATGTGCTGTCTGTTTGATAGCGTGTTTGATTCACTAAATAAGTGAGTTAACTTGTTCGATTGAAACATGGAATAAGGTTTGATTGACTGAATCAATGATTAGATTTTGATTCAAGGATTCAATGAATGCAGTTTGCTGCATTTAATGAAAACGGTGAGATTGACACATTGAATGAATGAGAGAAGCTCTCCTCATTGAATTAAGACGGGCAGTTTGGTTCATGTAGTGAACGTGTGCAGTTTGTTAGAGACAATGCGGGAGACTTGTGCCATTGAATGAATGAGAGTAGCTCTGCTCATTGAATTGACAAGTGCAGCCTGGTGCATTGAATGAACGAATGCAGTTTAGTTCACTAAATAAGGGAGATCGGTTTGTTTCATTGTAGCAAGGAATAAGGTTTTATTCATTGAATCAATGATTGTAGTTTGATTCAATTTTTCAATGAATGCAGTTTGTTTCATTGAATGAAAGCGTTAAGCTTGACCTATTGAATGAATGAGAAAAGCTCTACTCATTGAATTAAGACGTGGTCTGCATCTTTGAATAAATGAGTGCAGTTTGCTCCATTGAATGAATGCGTTTTGCTCGTGCATTGAATGAATGGCCGGAGCACTACTCTTTTAATAAAGACATACAGTGCATTTCTTGAATGAATGGGTGTAGTTGATTAACGAAGTAAATGAGTTAAGTTTGTTTGATTGAA
>NW_025117190.1:0-1024 GCF_004010195.1 Chiloscyllium plagiosum
AGAGGGAATTTTCTTCACCAGAAATTTAGTGTGGCTATATGTTCACACTGATTCAAAGCTGAGTTAGTTAAAAATATTTGACATAAAAGTGAGTCCCGGATAATGGGATACAAACAGGAAAGTGGGGCTGAGACCACAACCTGATCAGCCACAATTTTAGTGCCTGGTGGAGAAGGCTCAGTGTCTAATGACCCACTCCTGCTCCTCAGTCCCAGGTTTCTGTGTTCCATTCAGCCCCTCAAACCTACTAGACAGGAGCAGTTAAAGGCTACTTCCCCCCATAAACTGGTGCACAGAAAGAGAGGAAACCATTCAATCCCTCAAGACTGTGCCACATAGTTTGGGGTGGTTTGGAAAATGTGACTTGAAAACCCAAGCTGGATATGAAAGATGCCCCTCATATCTCTTTACAGAGCTTTTCCTCTGCAACTTGTTCTTCATTTGTTTGTCATGTTGTAGACACAGGTTCACTGTGAATACAGCCCACAGACCTCACCCAGGGATTGCTTACGGAATCCTCTGGTCTCCCTGACTTCAATATTCAATAACAGAACTTCCAGGAAAATAACACCCACTAACTTTCCAATAACAGAATGGGAGAACATCAGAATCAGGGCTAGTTCGTTCACCACTCCCCCAAGCTTGACTTGTCCTTCACTAAGAACATGGCTGACCTTCTCCTGGTCTCAGGTCCTCTTTAATGCCCGATTCTTCATATCCCTTACCTCTCCAACAGATCAATATCCATCCACCTCCTCTTCAAGTAATTTATCTTCTCGCTCCCCAAACATTCTGGAAAAGAGAATTCCTGGCATTCAATACAATCTGTTTGAAGAAAACACTTGCTGCTACTATATCCTGGCCTGTTGTATGATCGAAAGATGTGAATACAAGGGTTCAGGTAAGAGTAACTGGCCCTGATATTAAGGCACTGGGTGATTAAGGTTGACATCAAAGTACTTAACAAAACTGGACTTAGTGGGAATCAAAATAAATTCCCCACTGGTTGGAGTCCATCATAGCA
>NW_025117191.1:0-1024 GCF_004010195.1 Chiloscyllium plagiosum
GACAATTTCCTGAAAGCAGAAAGATTTCAAAGTTAAATTTTCTCTTATGTTCAGCATGCAATTTCAGTTTGTGATGAGGAAGCCAAATACAATGTCGGCTTCTGTTCAAGCTAATGAGAATGACCGGGTAGAGATTTACACCTCAGTCAATAGGAGGCTCTGGACAGATGTATTTGGAACATTGGGAGTAGGTTTTGGCCCATATCTAAGTAATGATATGTTTTGAGTGATGGAGAGGAGGCTTATAATGTCTGACTCAGTGGTGAGTAGTAATGCCTTGCAGCCTCAGTGATGTTGGTTCAATATCTACTTTGGACGACTGCGAATTTGGAGTTGGTGCATACTCTCCGTTTCAGCCTGGGTTTCCTCCACAGACTAAAGATGTGTGGCTGACGTTCTTTGGTCATGGGAAATGCAAAGTAAAGGAATTGGGTGGAGGTGTGAGTTTGGGTGCGATTCTCTTCGCAGGATTAGTGGGGATTTCTTGTTCCAAATGGCCTGTTTCCACATTGTCGCTATTCCATAAGAACAACGTTGATCGCAGGGATTTAGGCCTTGTCATAAGAATTTTTTTTAAAGGAGGTGATAGCTTCCATATAAACACATGGTTTCAAGTGAATGTCTTGAGCGGTATAGGGAGTGGAGAGGCATTCTTAAGGAGGACATCATAAAGGTCAATCGAGAATATGAGATAGCCTCAGAAAATAAAGTTAACTATAATCTGAAGAGATTCTACAAGTGCATCAAGAACTTCAGAACAAAGAGGACCACTTTAATATGAAAAAAGCTCACCTTTGTCTTGAATCTCAGCAGATGGAGAGACATATAATGTTAACTTCGCGTCAGTTTACACCTTGGAGAACAGAATGACGGGTACAACTGAATATTGATGGTTTGAAAGAAGTTCACATTGAAAAGGGAATGTGGTGGAGGACATGGAAAATATGAAGTTGGATATTTCTCTGGGATTTGATCTCCGGAATCCCGGAATATTGTGGGATGATAGGGAAAGAAACTGTTGGCC
>NW_025117192.1:0-1024 GCF_004010195.1 Chiloscyllium plagiosum
GAATTGAAAATTATTTGAGGCACTTGTGTGTCTAGACAAGATGACATGGTTTCCTTTTGTGTAATTTGACTGTGTTTTCACTGAATGAACAGAGCTATTTCTTAATCATTTAATAGGAATGAAGCTTCCCTCATTTTTAGCAAGGCAATCACACATTATATTTCTTTATTCCAGGGAAGTATAGTGTTAAATTAATGAAATATGATGATTGGGATGTTTCAATTGGAAATTGTCAGAGATTGAAAGTTTACTTTCAGGAGCAATTAATTCCAGCCTCATTGTGTCACAGTACTCACAGGAATGTCTTTCAGAAATGGTGTCTCCCTTTGTTACGGGCAGTCGAATCAGTAAATCTGGGATAGTTTTTGCTTGTTAATCAAAGGTGTTGAAGAGTTTTAGCCAAAGGGAGACCTGTGGATATAGTCACAGATGCTCCATGATCTAAGTAAGTGGTGGAACAGCTCGAGGGGCTGAGTGCCCTCCTCTTGCTCCTACCTTCCTATCATTGAGTCATTAATTAAGCTAGCACTGGCGGTGAACACTTTGTATTAAAATATTTCAACAAATTAATTGTTTCACACATGCTTTAGAAAAACCTTCTGTTGATTATTTGGAACGGGATCATTGACATTCTCTATCTGAGTGATCAAAACAACTACCACCCAGCCACTGCACTCTGGAGTGTGTTGTTACTTCATAATCGTTTCTTGTGAAACTACAGCTCGAGATCAGGGCGCTCAAATTCATTGATTCTCTGATATTTAATATCTCTGAACATTCGCAATTTGTTCAAATGCATCTTTTCTCTGAAGAACGTATTTCATCGAACACAACTTTTTTCAATGTAACAACAAACTTTAAATGCTAGAAAACCAAAATAAAGACAAAAAATTTCTGAAGAAACTCAGCAGGTCTAGCAGCTCCTGGGGAGAGAAGGCAAGGTTAACCTTTCGCTTCCAGAGACCACCCCCCTTCACCAAATTGTTTTCATGTTTTTGGCACAAGAGCTCTCACCTGTTGAGAT
>NW_025117193.1:0-1024 GCF_004010195.1 Chiloscyllium plagiosum
TGGGATGGTTTACAACATATTTTTTTCAGGAATGTGAGCTGCATCAATTGATCGAAAATCAGCTCATAACAGCACAAAATATTTAATAGAAAATCTCCTCGAGTCCGTTATGAAAATAATACTCAGAAACTGGACATGGAAAATTGCCTTTTTTGTAACTGATGCATCCCCACTAACCCCTTATTTGAATGAAATTCATTCTTTGGTTCATTGCCTTCATTTAACCGGAAGCAGGCTAAATATTCGCAGTTGGGTGCTCTTTACCGCCTTGCGTGATGATGCAGTCCCTTTAGCCATGTTATGTACTCCTTCTTTTTTTTTTACAAGATGTGTTCAGGATTTTTTTTTCCTTGTCTGGTTTAGTTTGTGACAGGGAGTCAAAAGAAAATGCTGGCGACCTGGAGAAGCAGCTGCAGTGAAACGGGTTTCCATGCTTCAACACATGTTACTTGTCTGGACTTTCTCACTGACAACGTTCCTGCCTGTAAACAGTTCTGTTCGAAGTTATCTTTTTGCTGAAGGGCGTGTTTATCGGATGTTGCACGAAGGGGAACAACTTCATGATGGTGCGCTAGAGGCGGTTGAGTTACCAGTTTAGATAAATTGTACTATATATTGTTCGCTTGTGTTCACGTTTCAACCTTAGTCTGCAAATGAATTTTGTTTTGCTTGAACTTAATTGGTTTGACAAGCTGCGTTACTCCGACTATATCTGGTATACATCTACTTTTGAAAAAAAAAAGTTCGAGGCTACCTTCTTAAAAGGCTTGAGGGTCTCTTTCCTGATCCATAACACTTGGATGTTCTTGTGGTGTAAGGTATATAACAATAAATCGAAACCATGCAACACACATTCCTGTTCCGCTTAATCTCAATGTGTGCCGTGACATCCTTGAACATGTCAGTTAGAAAAGATTTTGACAAGGTCCCAGCAGAGGTGCAGATGGAGAGCGTCAGCTCAGGATCATGTCACAATTAAGGTTAATTATAAGATTGAAAATTACTTGAATTTCTGTTCATTTCT
>NW_025117194.1:0-1024 GCF_004010195.1 Chiloscyllium plagiosum
GTCCTGTGTTCTGTGTGTCGCACAAAGTGCCTGATGGAAAGGAAATCGGAGAACTTCACAATGCTAAACTCCATGTCCAATCCTTCTTTTTCCACTTGAGTATACTTTCCCTCCAACTTTGTTAGTGACCTTGATGTGAATGCGATGGGCCTTTACATTCAATTCGGTGAGGTGTGTGACAGCACAGTACCAGCCCCATAAGGTAGCGTGTACTAACTGTAATGGAACTGTACGAACATACTAACTGTAATGGAACTGTTCAGCCATGCTAACTGTACTGGAACTGTATTAAGATGCTGACTGTACTGGAACTGTACAAACATGCTGACTGTACTGCAATTGTACTGACATGTTAACTGTAGTAGAACTGTACTGACATGCTAACTGGACTGGCAACTTTGACTCAACATGTGTCAACAGTTCTGATCATTTGAATGTGTGCTTCACTTTCCGGTAAGCTCCCTCACATCCCTGGGTACATTTACACTACCGCCCTTCCCCACCAGGGGCTTTAGCACGATAGTCAGATGCACACAAACTTTCCGTCGTAATTTAGAAGGCCCAGGATTGATCTCAGTTGGGACACATTCTTGTCGTGGGGCCTTCCTGATAGGTTCCAACTTCTTGGGTCCCATGTGTATTTCCAAGGATTATATGGCACAGGCACTCTATGGAGTCTTTACCAGACTCCCACTTCTCCCTTTTTACTTGTCGGCGGTGGTCCCAGAACCATTTGAAAGTTTCTTCCAGGTTCTTCAAATGTTCCTGTTTGGCGGATCCAGTGAACGGAATATCATCCAGGTAGCAGCAGACACCAGACAATCCACCCAGAATTTAATCCACGACCCTCTGTGAGTGCAGAAGTCCCCTGGTGTCCCATTCATCACGATGATTCAATGTTGGAAGCTGATGAGAATGCTGACTCTTCAGACGAATGCAGTCAGATCCAAGCCGTCTGGCACCACGAGCAGCTTGTCTACACAAGATGGGAAGGAAGAAGGAAAGAAGAGCAACAATGATCGGG
>NW_025117195.1:0-1024 GCF_004010195.1 Chiloscyllium plagiosum
AGTATTCCTGTAGGGGGGTTACAGTAATCCTGAATGAGGATTACAGTATCCCTGAATTAAGATTACTGTATTCCTGAAGGGGATTTACAGTATTTCTGAATGAGGATTGTAGTGTCCCTGAATGGGAATTACAATAATCCTGAATTAGGGTTACAGTATTCCTGAATGAGGATTATAGTGTCCCTGAATGAGGATCACAGTATTCCTGTCGGGGTATTATAATATCCCTGAATGGGGGTTAAAGTATTCCTGTAGGAGGATTACAGTATTCCTGAACGGGGGTTACAGTATTCCTGTCGGGGATTACAGTATTCAGGATTACTGTAACCCCCCCTACAGGAATACTGTAACCCTCATTCAGGGAAATACTAACCCTCATTCAGGAATACTATAACCCCCATTCAGAGATACTGTAACCCCCCTACAGCAATACTGTAATCATCATTCAGGAATACTGTGATCCCCCTACAGGAATACAGTATTCCTGTCATGGGATTACTATATCCTTGAGTGGGGGTTACAGTATTCCTGTAGGGGGAATTACAGTATCCCTGAATGGGGGTTACAGTGTCCCTGAATGGGGGTCACAGTATTCCTGTAGGGCGGTTAGAGTGTTCCTGAATGGGGATTACTGTATTCCTGTAGGGGGATCACAGTATCCCTGAATGGGGGTTACAGTATTCCTGAATGAGGTTTACAGTATTCCAGTAGGGGGATTACAGTATTCCTGAATGAGGATTATAGTATTCCTGTAGGGGGATTACAGTATTCCTGAATGAGGATTATAGTATCCCTGAATGGGGGTTACAGTATTCCTGAATGAGGGTTACAGTATCCCTGAATGGGGGTTACAGTATTCCTGAATGAGGGTTAGTGTTTCCCTGAATGAGGGTTACAGTATTCCTGTAGAAGGGTTATAGTATTCCTAAATGGGGGTTACAGTATTCCTGAATGAGGATTACTGTATTCCTAAAGGGGATTTACAGTATTCCTGAATGAGGATTGTAGTGTCCCTGAATGGGGA
>NW_025117196.1:0-1024 GCF_004010195.1 Chiloscyllium plagiosum
GTTTAACAATCAAACAGTAGGCACTTTCAAAGGTAGGCAGTATTACTTAAGATCGGAGCTATATTCCTCCACTAACTTGGTGAGAGTGAAATTCCATTCTCAGACTGAACTTGCAGACTTAGATTAGATTACATTACAGTGTGGAAACAGGCCCTTCGACCCAACAAGTCCACACCGACCCGCCGAAGCGCAACCCACCCATACCCCTACATTTACCCCTTACCTAACACTACGGGCAATTTAGCATGGCCAATTCACCTGACCTGCACAGAACGTGCAAACTCCACACAGTCAGTCGCCTGAGGTGGGAATTGAACCCGGGTCTCCTGCGCTGTGAGGCAGCAGTGCTAACCACTGTGCCACCGTGCAGCCCACAAAGAGGTGTTATTTTGCTTGCTATGTGCTATAAAGTTGAAGTAGTTGTTTCAGTATTTGATTGTCTGTGAGATTTCTTAAAGAAACTGCCAAATCGAAGGCAGCTTCGATAATTCACATTGAGCAAATACTGACTGGGAGAAGATCTGCTAATGGCGTGCAGAAGCATATCAGCCATGAGCGAATGGTGGATGAGCCGAATTTCCTAATTCTGTTTCTATTTCCTGTAGTCGAACGGTTGTCTGGTAGACAACTCTTCCCTGGGTCTTCCATCGTTTCTGATGATTGACTTCCATTTGCCTGATGATGATCGGCAAAAACTCATTGGACCGAACATTCTGCTTCTGTGCTGTGTGACTCTGTGAGTCTGTTACATGTTTATGTCATCTAATTAACTGAGAGCAAAAGTGCACTGAAATTGTACCTGTATGAGGAAAGGTAGGTGAACAAACCTAAATACCCTTCCTCTGATAACATATATGAAGACAGCACTGGACAATTTCAGTCAGACAACAACAAGTGGGCATTAAATACTGGCTTGGACAGTGACTCAACTCTCCCCTCGTTGAATCTATTAGAAATATTAGGATTTGATTGAGAAAAAGTATTGCTCAGGTTTCCCCCAGTGTCACTGCGAGCTGGAACCATG
>NW_025117197.1:0-1024 GCF_004010195.1 Chiloscyllium plagiosum
TCAGAAAAATGGCAGTGCCCCAGTGTGTAAAACATTAGGTGAAGGAACAGAGTGTGTTTTTTTTTAAATAATATGCAATTAAAATCCATAATGAGTCCATTCAGCCCTTCAAATGTGCTGTACCATTTAATGAGTTCGGGGGTGATCTGACTGTCTCCTGAGCTTCACGTTGCAGGAACTTTCAGTCATTCACCCCCCTGGTTTCCTGTTACTAACCAGACGACGCTCACGCACTTTCTACCCTGGGTTTCTTCAAGCATGTGTTCGGGAGGCATTTCCCATGGGGACCAACCCTCCAAAAATATGTTCCATCAGCTTTTTACATTCATACAATGGTTAGCATGCTTCACACAGACCAAACAATAATGTACTCATATTTTATAGTTATTGATATCTAATCACAATTAGTAATTCTGGTTATTTCGCTTGGGTCACCTTATTATATTCAACTAAGGATATCATTCAATCAACTGTCTCGTTATAAAATACAATTTCCAGCGGAAATTGTTTCCCCCTCAGCCATTATCTTGACGTTTATTTGAATAGTACCTTTTTTCCTTCTTATCAAATTTTATACTTTACTTTGACTTTGGTTATTTCTATCTATTGGAGTTACACAGTCTCGCAATCTGCTCGCTGGATGGCTGGCTTGTGATGTGGAGGAAGGCCAACAGCGCAGGTTCAATTCCCCACACAGACAGAGGTTGCCACGAAGGGGACGCTCTCTCAACATCATCCTGTCACCCGAGGTGTGATGACCCTTAAGATAAACCATAATTTGTGGTCTCACTAATGAGAAAGTGGTCCTTTGGGATTCTATTCTATCCATGTTAACATTTTAATTTTTTCAAAAATATTTTTATTCAGTGAAAATCTTTTTAATGCTTCAATGAACCAATAAGTACCAAACTCAAAAAACAATGCAAATTGAACACAATTACACCCATGTGCATGTACATAAAAAAGGTAAATCAATGGACCGAAGAAAAATAAAAAAAAATAAAAAAACGAATAGTAGATATCA
>NW_025117198.1:0-1024 GCF_004010195.1 Chiloscyllium plagiosum
GAACGAAAGTGTGACCCCAATAGTCACTGGCTGTACCGTCCTCCATCTGGTGTGAAGTTGCGTGTTGACAGAGGTGACCACCGCCATGTGACCAGCTCCTTATTCAGTTAGGGTCCCCTTACAGTTTTGTCCTGGTTTAAGTACAGCATGCGAAGCAGTTCTTAGAAAAGCCAGTGTGCGTATGGCAGATCCCTTTCCCCACACACATTCAAACTATGGTTTCAGAGCTTTCCCACTCTGCAGGCTCTGCTCCATTTGTTGTTCATGTCGCAGATCCAGATGCTGTAACTACAGTCCCCATGTTCTGTCCAGAGTTGGATTACCAAATATTCCGGTTTCCCTAGATTTCTGAGGCAGCTCACAGCACAACCTTTCGCCTACCAACCCCAGCTCCTCCACAAACTTGTCAATAAGAGGATTCAGTCAGAAGTCGTTCATGTACAAGATGGATTCCTGATCCTTTACAATCATATTTGAGGGCTTTTCTCGTGATATTGAAGGCACGATCAGCTGACAGAGGCAAACACATGCAATCAATACACAGATTCAGACCAAATTTAAAACACGTGTCTTCAAGCTGTTGAAATCCCCTGCACAACATGGAGCACCATAAAGTCACATTGGAGTGTTAACAAAGTTGAACACAAACCACATCCTTGTTTCTGAACTTTACAGTGGTGGAACTAAATAATCCATGGATACAAATAGCAAAGGTCAGGGTAACACACCTGTATGATGATACTGTGGCTTTATGAGGCGCATTCTGTCCTGTTAGACGTTGAGAGATTTTGGGAAACAAATCTCGATCCGTCTCTGAGAGGACAAACAATTTCTGTTGCCTCGGGTCGTTCATTCAGTTGGGGCAACAGGAGCAGCCTGGGTGAGTTTGGTTAATCTCTCGCAGAGGAGAAAGTGAGGACTGCAGATGCTGAAGATCAGAGCTGAAAATGTGTTGCTGGAAAAGCGCAGCAGGTCAGGCAGCTGACCAAAAAACAGGAGAATCGACGTTTCGGGCATACGCCCT
>NW_025117199.1:0-1024 GCF_004010195.1 Chiloscyllium plagiosum
CGATTTTTATATACGTGTCATTGGGGCGAATTTATATCCGTGTTGCTGTTGTGCACGTCATTACATTGGGTCCATTCTTCAAGACAGGTCTGACGATCCTGATCTGAATTCGGTTTTCACCACTTCAAATTATTATGCTGAAAATCTAAAAACAAAAATTCCAAGACAGAAAATCTTTGGAAAGTTCCTGAGAAGTAACATACGCTAATTGATATTTTCCCATCTTCCTTCAATAACAGACATTTTATCAATTTCACTTCCAAAAGCTTCTACACCACTGAGGTTGAAACAAACGACCTGTGGTTTTTGCAAACAAATTTGCGTCCTTCTTTTTGAACAGTCATATAGTTTTCAATTCTCCCATCCTCTGATGGAAGTCGAGAGTGTGTTGCTGGAAAAGAATTGTAGGTCAGACAGCATTAGAGGAACAGGAGAATCGACATTTCGCGAATAAGCCTTTCATCAGGAATGTGGTGTGTGAGACAGGGCTGACAGATAAATGGAAGGGAGGTGGGGTTTGTGGGGGGAAGGTAGCTGAGAAAGCAACAGGTGAATACAGGTGAAGTAGGTGATCACTATGAGGGTGGAGTGATGGACAGGTGCAGATACCGGTGCCGAATTGTGGGGGAAGGGGAAACGAGGAAGCTGTTGAAACCCGCATTTATCCGTGTGGTTGCAGGGTCCCAAGCGGGTCTATGAGGCATTCTTCCTCCAGTCGTCGGGTGGTAACGGTTTGGCAATGGAGGACGCCCAGGACCTGCATGTCCTTGACGGAGTGGGAGGGAGAATTGAAAGTTTTCAGCCACGAGGCGGTGGAGTTGGGAGATGCGGCTGTCCCAGAAATGATCTCACAAACGATATGCAGAATGAATCCTGTAAAAGTGACGGAGAGGTGCCAACACCGAGTGCAACGGACGCAGTTGATGACATTGATTGAGGTATGGTAAATTTCTGATGGATGTGGCAAAATCCCTTGGGGCTTGGACGGCGTTGTGGGGAGTACTGTGGACACATGTTTTGCATT
>NW_025117200.1:0-1024 GCF_004010195.1 Chiloscyllium plagiosum
GATGGTGACATGAGAACTTCACATCTGTGAAGGAGGGAGAAGGAGGAGGCAGGTACAGAATTCGAGAAGATGGATGGGGAAGCTTTTGAACAGATTTATGTAAAATGCGAGCAG
Organism: Chiloscyllium plagiosum; assembly: GCF_004010195.1. Classification (NCBI taxonomy): domain Eukaryota; kingdom Metazoa; phylum Chordata; class Chondrichthyes; order Orectolobiformes; family Hemiscylliidae; genus Chiloscyllium; species Chiloscyllium plagiosum. The sequence continues at coordinate 115 of NW_025117200.1, forward strand.
GAATTTGATGCTTTGGCTGATAGAAAATTGGACTGATTGCCAGGTCTGAATGAGTTGTAACACAGGCTGCTATTGGAGTCAAGGGAGGAAAGTCCCTGAATGAAAAATTGAATTTGAATCTGACATAGGGGAAGTGCCAGAGGACTGGAGAACAGCTAATGCGATTCCACTTCACAGTAAGGTTGGGAGAGATAGACCAGGGAACTATAGACAAGCAAGTATTAGATCACTGTTAGGGAAACTACTGGAGAAAATAGGGAAGAAGAAAATTGAACTCCAATCAGAGTGCCAAGGCTTGCTCAGGGATAATCATCATGACTTCATCAGATGTAAGTCACATCTAATTAATTTGAATTAATTTGATGAGGCCGCTTAATTAGTTTTTCAGCAAGGCTTTTGACAAAGCTCCACATGTGAAAGTGAAAAAATAATCTAAAATGTCATGGAATCAAGGATAACTGAACAATTTACAACGATAACTGTATTAGTGGCAGGAGACAGAGGGTGGTGGAGAAGGCTGTTTGTGTGGCTGGAGACCAGTGTCCCTGTACACAGAGATCAGTGCTGCCTCCCTGTTATTTGTGGTATTCATAAATTGTGCAGATGTGAATGGGGGGGTGGTTAAGTGGATGAGGTGGAGGTTGTGATAAGTAAGTTTGTGTTTGCCCGGTTGTTTGGCAGTGAGGAGGAAGGTTTTATCTTAAAGAAAGATACAGATGGGTGGATCAATGGCAGATGGAATACAAACCTGATAAATATGAGCCGATGCAGTTTGGAAGACGGAACCAGACAGGGAGGACTCAATGAATGGCAGCACAAGAGGAAGCTCAGAGGGTGCTTCTCCACACATCCGTGGAAAACTGCAAGCAGGCACGATTAGGGAGAATCCCATGATAGTCTCCACGGACAA
>NW_025117201.1:0-1024 GCF_004010195.1 Chiloscyllium plagiosum
TCTTCAGTTACCTGTGTCTCCACTGGCTTTCAAATAGAGTCAGCAACCGCCTACTGGTGAATCAGCTGTTTCATTCACCAGGACAAATTGTATTCCTGGAGCTGATAGTTTGTCCAGTACTCCTACCACAAATTCTCCACTCTTCTCTGGAGTCTCTAGCCTCAATTTACATAATTGAGCAATTTTTGTCTCACTGTGAATTCCCATTACCAGTACCTTCTCTGGCAATAGTCCTTCAGAAGCGCATATCTCCTCATCGTTCAGCATTACAGACTGAGAGGGTCCTATGTTCCTTAATATTGTAACCTCTTCACCTACTGCTCCTGGCCTATGTGATTTTTTTTTCCCTTGAATGTAAATTTTTAAGTAGATCTGGAACTTACTCCTTAACCAACCTCTGATCACCTTGTACACTCTGAGGCAGTTGTCGATCTTCCCCTGTGCTTTTTGTTACTAGTCCTACAAACCTTCCAGGCTTGTCTGGTTTTCCCAGATCTGCCATTCTCCCAGCCCACCAATACTGTGATTTTGTGTAGCCCACTTTATTACAATGAAAACACCGGAGCTCTTTAACTTCTTTGTCCCCGTCAAGGGTTTTTTTTTAACCTTGCAGTAAGTTATCCTATTGATCTTCATTAAGGTTTACCTTTCCCTTTCAACGTTTGGATTTCTCTTTGCCCCAGTTTCTATCCCTCACGGACTGAAATTGGTTTTGGAAGCCAAACCGTGTTTTCTGGACCAGCTCATTATCATCGCCACTTCAGCTGCGAACCTTGCTGTTTTAACAATCTGCTCTTCCACATGTGTTTGCACTACTTCCGGCAGTAAATTCTTTAATTCCTCCAAAATAATTATCTCTCTGAGGGGGGTCATAGGTTTGCTCGATTTTTCAAGGTCTTATCCGTCTATCAAAATTACTTTGTTTGATCCTTTCAAATTTACGATAGGTTTGACCAGAGTCCCTCCTTCGATTCCTGAAAAATTGTCTACAAGCTTCTGGTACAAGCTCATATGCACTTAAAAT
>NW_025117202.1:0-1024 GCF_004010195.1 Chiloscyllium plagiosum
TTATTAATGGAGAGATTGAGTTCCGGAACCAGGGGGTTGTGTTGCAGCTGTACAAAGCTCTGGTACGGCCACACTTGGAATATTGTGCACAGTTCTGGTCACCACATTTTAAGAACGGTATGGAACCTTTGGAAAGGGTGCAGAGGAGATTTACTAGGATGTTGCCTAGTATAGAAGGAATGTCTTAAGAGGAAAGGGTGAGGGCCTTGAGGCTGTTCTCGTTAGAGAGAAGAAGGTTGAGAGGTGATTTGATAGAGACATACAAGATAATCAGAGGGTTAGATAGGGTGAAAGAGAGAACCTTTTTCCAAGTATTGGGACGGCAAACATGGGTGGACGCAACTTTAAAGTGAAGGGAGATAGGTATAAGACAGATATCAGAGGTAGTTTCTTTACTCAGTGAGTAGTGAGGGTATGGAATGGTTTTCCTGCAACGGTAGTAGATTCGCCAAGTTTAATTGCATTTAAGTCGTCATTGGACAGGCATATGGACGTACATGGGATAGTGTAGGTGGGATGGACTTCAGATTAGTATGACAGGGTGGCGCAACATCGAGGGGCGAAGGGCCTGTACTGCACTGTAATGTTCTATGTTCTATGTTCTATAATGGGGACATGAGGTAACTTTGTGAATATAATAAAGGAGAATCCAAAGAGATTCCACAAATACGTTAAGGATAAAAGTGACGAGGGAGAGAATAGCATGGAATGTGTGGAACTGCAAGAGACAGGCGAGACACTTAACAACTATTTCACATCAGTATTTATGATTAAGAGCGAAATGAAAGCAAATGAAATGAACAGCCACATCTTACTGAGGAGGAGGTGGTGGACACCTTAAAATGCACAAAGGTAGATAAAGCCCCAGGACGTGATCAGATGAAAGCCATAACTATGTACGAATTTGGAGAATTGATTGTTGTACCCCTTGCTGAGTTATTTTTAACATCGATCAATACAGGTAAGGTGCTGGAAGACCGGAGATTGGCTGACGTGATGTCAATGCTTTAGAAAGGAGGTAAGG
>NW_025117203.1:0-1024 GCF_004010195.1 Chiloscyllium plagiosum
CAACAAGTCCACACTGACTCTTCGAAGAGTAACGCACCCAGACACATTTCCCTCTGACTAATGCACCTAACACTATGGGCAATTTAACATGGTCAATTCACCTGACCTGCACATCTTTGGACTGTGGGAGGAAACTGGAGCACCCGGAGGAAACCCACGCAGACACGGGGAGAATGTACAAGTGAATGGGTTCTGAATGAACTAAAATTTTACCCGCTTCCTCTCTTCGCAGATACTGTTCTGCTGTTTCTAACTCTTTCTGTCCATTTATAATATTGATATTGGTCTCAGATGCGCCAGTACCTGTTTATTCTGTAGATATTAGCCCAAGATCAATAACAGAGGTCTACCCACTCCAAGTCTATGTATACATTGTTTCCATTGTGCTGGCCCGGGAGTTCAATGTCTGTGTATATAACTAGACACAGATCTCCTGTCGCACAGGAGATCGGGAAGGCATGGTTTCATGCTTTAAGCACTTAAATCAGTCTGACCAGATAGCCCAGGGCCTGAACTGCTTGCCATGGCCATGTATCGAGAGGGGGGCATTGCCCTTGATATATTAGGGGATGGAATCTAAGGGCAGCTCCAGAATCTGCCATTTTTTAAATTCATTCATGGGATAAGGATGTCGCTGGCTAGGCCAGCATTAATTGCCCATCTCTAATTGCCCAGTGGGTAGTTGAGAGTCAACCACATTGGCTCTGGAGTCACATGGAGGCTAGACCAGGCAGGGATAACAGTTTCCTCCTCTGAAGGATATTAGTGAGCCAGATGGTCTTTCTGACAATTGTTTCATGTTCATTGTTAGACTCTTCAATCCAGATTTTTATTTAATTCAAATTCCGTTGTCTGCCATGGAGGGATTTGAACACAGAACATTACCTGAGTCTCTGGACTAATAGCACAACGATAAAACCACTAGGTCATCGCCTCCCCTTATTGGCATCAAAGACTCCCATGGACACTGTGACCTTGACCTAGAAGACTCCCTCAGCAAAGACTCAACCAGGCCCAGCAGTGG
>NW_025117204.1:0-1024 GCF_004010195.1 Chiloscyllium plagiosum
AACATTCAAGCCCCGAGGGATAATAAGTGTATTTCTTGTTATTTCTACTGTCAAATTAACCTCATGTGTGTCTGTGTACGCGACAATGCTGGATCACAGAGGCAGGCAGAGAATTCGTATTACCAAGAACTCTGAGACAATTGAAGTTTCATCGAGATGTAGCGGTCATCATAGAATATCTTCAGCATGGAAGCAAGGAATTCAGCACGTCGAGACCATACCATAGCTCTGAAGAGCATCCCACTCACTCTTATATACAAGCCGATTACTGCCATGCAGCATTCCTATGTCCAATCCACATAAACTCAACATATTTGGACTGTGGGAGGAAACTAATATAAACACAAGGCGAATGTGCAAACGTCACACATACAATCGCCCGAGGCTGAAATCGATCACGGTTCTCTGGTCTGTAAAAATGTGTTGCAAAGGAGCCACCGTGCCACCAAATCAGAAACATAATGTGTGGAACTTGGAACTGTCAGGGAAGGAACCACAATGAAAATATTGAATGAAGATTCTCTTGTTGTTCGGCGCGAACTGATGAAACCAATTTGATTGATAGATTGAAGTGTAGAGTGACTGAGAGAAAAACACGCCCGGGAAACAACATTTACAGATATTTCCTAAACGAAACAGTGTGACGTCACTATACATTGGGTCCAGATAAATTATCTCAAACACAATGAAAACAGATAAAAAAGTTTTATGATGAACTGTACACAATACTTTTATTTTAACTGATTCACTTCGAACTTTTCCGTAACATATCTGGTTATTTGATCAGGACAATTCAGACCAGGAATTCCTCGCCATTCGGATACTGCCCCAAGGGCTTGATTTGGACACTGCAGAATCGAGTGCAAAAAACGACACTGTCTTGGTCAGGCAAAGTCTGGTCCAGTGACCTCAAACTCAGTCCTATGCAGAATCCTCAAAAACGATGACGTCGAATGGAAGGGGGAAAGAGGAATGAATCACAGCAGCAATTTCATGTACGTAATGTCTAAATGGAAACTGATAT
>NW_025117205.1:0-1024 GCF_004010195.1 Chiloscyllium plagiosum
ATGCCTGCGTCCAAGTCATTTATAAAAATGACAAACAGTAGTGGTCCCAAATCAGATTGTGTGGCACACCACTAGTAACTGGACTCCAGGCTGAATATTTTCTATCAACCACCATCGCTGCCTTCTTACAGAAAGCCAGTTTCTAATCCAAACTGCTAAATTACCCTCAATTCGATGCCTCCGCATTTTCTCCAAAAGCCTACCATGTGGACCCTTGTCAAAAGCTTTACCGAAGTCCATGTAAACTACATCAATTGCCCTAACCTCATTCATATGCTTGGTCGTCATCTCAAAAAACTCAATGAGGTTTGTAAGACATGATCTACCCTTGACAAAACCATGTTGACTATCTCCAATCAAATTGTTGCTTGCTAGATGATAATAAATCTAAAGACAAGCATGAATATAACCTAATGCAGGTAGGATCTGAAATTGGCCATGCTAAATAGTCCGTAGTGTTAGGTAAGGGGTAAATGTAGGGGTATGGGTGGGTTGCGCTTACGGCGGGTTGGTGTGGACTTGTTGGGCCGAAGGGCCTGTTTCCACACTGTAATCTAATCTAAATCTAAACAGGTCCTTTGGCCCTCGATGTTGCACTGACCTGTGAACTAATCTAAGCCCATCCCCCAATACTATCCCATCATCATCCATTTGCTTATCCAAGGACTATTTAAATGCTCCTAATGTGGCTGAGTTTACACGGGCGGGCAGGCAGGGCAGTCCAAGCCCTTACCACTCTCTGAGTAAAGAACCTGCCTCTGACAACGGTCTTAAATCTATCACCCCTCAATTTGCAGCTATGTCCCCTCGTACAAGCCGGCATTATCATCATCCTCGGAAAAAGACTCTCACTGTCCACCCTATCTAATCCTCTGATCATCTTGTATGTCTCTACTAAATCCCCTCTTAGCCTTCTTCTCGCCAATGAGAACACACCCAAGTCCCTCAGCCTTTCCCCATTAAGCCCTTCCCTCCAGACCGGGCAACATGCTGGTAAATCTCCTCTGCACTTTTTCCAATGCTT
>NW_025117206.1:0-1024 GCF_004010195.1 Chiloscyllium plagiosum
CGATTTTACTGCTCCTCAGATGCTGTCTGAACTCCTGTGCTCTTCCAGCACCACTAATCCAGAACCTGGTTTCCAGCATCTGCAGTCATTGTTTTTACCCTGTATCATAGACAGGGACTGCTATTCTCTGGGATATAGACAGGGACTGCTCATTCTCTGTATTATTGACAGGGACTGCTGTTCTCTAGAATATAGACAGGAAATGCTATTCACTGGAATATAGACAGGGACTGCTCATTCTCTGTAGACAGGGACTGCTGTTCTCTGTAATATAGACAGTGACTGCTGTTCTCTAGAATACAGACAGGGACTGTTGTTCTCTATACTACAGACAAGCCGTGCTGTTCCCTGTGTCACAGACAGGGACTGCTGTTTCCTGTATAATAGACAGGGACTGATGTTCTCTGTATCACAGACAGGGACTGCTGTTCCCTGTATCATAAACAGGGACTGCTGTTCTCTGTATTATAGACAGGGACTGCTGTTCACTGTATTATAGACAGGGGCTGCTGTTTCCTGTATCATAGACAGGACTGCTGTTTCCTGCATTATAGACAGGGACTGCTGTTCCCTGCATTATAGATAGGGACTGATGTTTCCTGTATCACAGACAGGGACTTCTATTCTCTGTATTATAGACAGGGACTGCTGTTCCCTGTATTATAGACAGGGACTGCTGTTCCCTGCATTATGGACAGGGACTGTTGTTCTCTGTATTATAGACAGGGACTGCTGTTCCCGGCATTATAGACAGGGAGTGCTGTTCCCTGTATTATAGACAGGGACTTCTATTCTCTGTATTATAGACAGGGACTGCTGTTCCCTGTATTATAGACAGGGACTTCTATTCTCTGTATTATAGACAGGGACTGCTGTTCCCTGTATTATAGACAGGGACTGCTGTTCCCTGTATTATAGACAGGGTCTTCTATTTTCTGTATTATAGACAGGGACTCCTGTTCCCTGTATTATAGACAGGGACTGCTGTTTCCTGTATTATAGACAGGGACTGCTGTTCTGTGTA
>NW_025117207.1:0-1024 GCF_004010195.1 Chiloscyllium plagiosum
CATACCTCCCACTGTACAGTAACCATCACAGCCTGACATACCCCACACTGTACAGTAACCGTCACGGCCCGACATACCTCCCACTGTGCAGTAACCATCACGGCCCGACATACCTCCCAGTGTACAGCAACCATCACGGCCTGACATACTTCCTACTGTACAGCAGCCGTCACACACCGACATGCCTCCCACTGTACAGTAACCATCACGGACCGACATACCTCCAACTGTACAGTAACCAACACGGCACGACATACTTCCCACTGTACAGAAAACGTCACGGCCCGACATACCTCCCACTGGACAGTAAACATCACCGTCTGACATACCACGCACTGTACAGTAGCCATCACGGACCGGCATAACTCCCACTGGACAGTTACCATCACGGCTTGACATAACCGTCCCACTGTACAGTAGCTATCATGACCGGACATACCTCCCACTGTACAGTAACCATCACGGCCTGGCATACCTCCCACTGTACAGTAACCATCACAGCCCGACATACCTCCCACTGTACAGTAACCATCACAGCCTGAAATACCCCTACTGTACAGTAACCGTCACGGTCGACATACCTCGAACTGTGCAGTAACAGTCACGGCCCGACATACCTCCCATGTACAGTAACCATCACGGCCTGGCATACCTCCCACTGTACAGTAACCATCACAGCCCGACATACCTCCCACTGTACAGTAACCGTCACGGTCGACATACCTCGAACGGTGCAGTAACAGTCACGGCCCGACATACCTCCCACTGTGCAGGAACCATCACGGCCTGACATACCTCCCACCGTACAGCAACCATCACCGCCCGACATGCCTCCCACTGTACAGTAACCATCACCGCCTGACGTACCACGTACTGTACAGTAACCGTCACCGCCTGACATACCACGTACTGTACAGTAACCGTCACGGCCCGACATACCTCCCACTATACACTAACCGTCACGGCCCGACATACCTACCACTGTACAGTTACATTTTGAGTGGGAGCAGCGGCCGAGTTGAGG
>NW_025117208.1:0-1024 GCF_004010195.1 Chiloscyllium plagiosum
TAAAACGCTTTCAAGTGTCAATTTATTGTTTAGCCAACATTCGACCAATGAGATGATCCAATGTTGGGGATGGAAAAATGCAGGCATTTTGAAAACTGGAGGCAGCACAACTGCCATCAAGAGAGACAGAGCCAAGAAATTAGGAAACTCTCTCCATTCAAGGTACCTTTTCAGGTGGAACATATTCGCAGAAAGGCAACGAACCAGACAGAACTTCAGCTAGAAACAGATAGAATCCAATGATGACAGCTGCTATGGGGTTTTGAAATTCAACGCCATTTGCAATTTTATTAAGTGTCTGGAACAGATTATTGCTATCGAGTTGGAGGCAGGTATTAAGCAGTTAAGAGAAAATGGGGCTGAGTTGTGAATAGCTGTTGTTTCATGTTCACTTTTCTCGTTCATGAAGAAATTGATGTTATTATCGTTAAATAGTGGAATTTAGGAGTTTTCTGTCACTCATACTTTAACAGATTATGAGGTGAGGTGAACTTTTCTGTGTGTTGGGTTTAAATTAGCACAAAGGTTTAGGCCGTGTCGTAACAGGTTGGGGGTTTGGTTCTGTGATTTAGATAGGTTTAGAAATCTCCAGTCTGAGGTTTGGACAGATTTGAACAGATTTGGTTGATGCAAAATCCAAGCAGATTTAAACATTTACTGATTGGTGTCCTTGATCTTAAAATAAAAAGTAGGAAACAATTTGTTTAATTTTGGTTCCTTGTAGTTGGTTAAATTAAATGTAAGAGAAATGGCTCTTAAAATTGCTGAAGAAGTTCTGGGTTTTGCCAAGAAAGTTTAGAAGGAAAGAGAAAGGTCATAATTTCAGAAATAGAAAAATCTTTAATTTTCTTTTAACCAAGGACAAAAGCAAAGCTGAAATTTTAAGGGAATTACTGAAATGCTTAGGTGTGTCAGAGATAGAGACAAGTGCAATAGAGTTCGAAAAAATGAAATTATAATAGGTGAAAATGGAGTTAGAAGATAAATAAAGGAAGGGAGAAAGGTAAAGTAAGGAAAAAGAAAG
>NW_025117209.1:0-1024 GCF_004010195.1 Chiloscyllium plagiosum
ACACGTGGAATGAGACCATATTTCCCCAAGTTCTTCCCACAATGAGGTTCAAAACCGGGTGCCATGCTCTCACATCCAGAAATGTGGTTCAGGGAGAATCGAAGGGAAGGGAGAGAGAGGGAGAATGTGAGAGTGTGGGCAAGGAGGAGAGTTTGGGGACGTGTCAGAGACGGTGGGTGGGAGGGTACTAGAGGGAGCTTTTGTAAACTGTCGAAACCTCTATAAACCTGGAAGAGATAAACGTGAGGGGGAGGTGCAGAGACAGAGGTGGCGGTGGGTGGGACAGTAGAATGGGAAGATTAACATGAATAAAAAGAAATATTTTTAACTAAGGGAAAAGTAACAATTAATCTTAAATACCTTAAGTGGGCGGCACGGTGGCTCAGTGGTTAGCACAGCTACCTCACAGCACCAGGGGCCTGGGTTCAATCCCAGCCTCAGACCACTGTCTGTGTGGAGTTTGCATATTCTCCCTGTGTCTGTGTAGGCCTTCTCCCACAAAAATGTACAGGTTAGAGGGATTGGCCATGGGAAATGCAGAGTTACAGATATGGGTGTGGCTGGATGGGATGCACTTTAGAGGGTCAGTGTGGACACAATGGGCTGAACGACCTGATTCCACACTGTAGGGGTTCTATTGTTCTATCACTCCTCACTGAGGCAGTGAAGAATGAGGAGGATGGATGGACTCTAACCTTTTTATTGGCCCACAGGTTGCGACCTGAATTTGGGTTTATTTACACCTTGAATGAATTAATACTTCCCACCCCCGTCACTGCATCCCCTCAGATTGGGGCAGCCCCCTGATTGGAGCCTGTGTCTCTGTCTCAAACAGAATGGGGCCTGCTCCCTCCACCATCAACTCCCAACCCCGACCCCTAAACCCCATCCCCACCCCCTCCCTGCATACCAAGAGGTTTTAGGTCTAGACAGCTTGGTCTGTGTGTGTGAGTGAATCATTTTGTGTATGTTGTGTGTGTGTCAGTGTGTGAATGTGTGTGTGTGTGAAAGAGAGTGGGAGTCT
>NW_025117210.1:0-1024 GCF_004010195.1 Chiloscyllium plagiosum
CCGAGGCAAAATGGGCTATGTTTTGGACTCACAGTAACAATCTGGCAAGAAGTCTGGTGAGGTCGATCTTGAAATCAGGAAAAACTTACAGAATCTTTTTGGCAGTGGCAAAGTTTCTTACTAGGCAGTGGTGAGTTGTCAATGAAGCAGGATTCTAGCTTACGAACAGTACAAATCACCTTGTTAACATTCAGCTTCCTACATTACCATATGTGCCAAACAAGCTAGACATCAAGAAATCTCAACATGGAAATTAGATTGGATTCCTGGTGACCTTCGCAAACTGTGAGGAGTTTCCATGTTGGCACAATCCATGGCCACCAGCTGCACACACCTCACATCTACAGATATTGGCATCTGACATTTGCCAACCCAACATGACCATCATGGCACTTCTCTGATACACTGGCAGGGTGTTCTGGAATCCAGACTTGCATTCCAGGGTGCACTTGCAACTAGCATTGAAAGGTTGCATTGCAGAAACTTTGTGCTCACAGACAGGCACCCAGCTCACAGGTTGCACAAGGCTGCATCTCAGTGCCACTCACTTGCTCTTTTCATGGTCACTTAGCATCTACCCAATATTCACAGCATCCTTGCTGTGCCTTGTTGTGCCATGTCTGTTTGCATGTTGGCACTCCCGTCAGGGTCTGAAGCCATCAGTACTGCTATATGATATGCTTTGGAGATATCTCATTATTAAAGATCTGTCCAGGAGTTGGGGTGGTGAGCAGGTGACATAAAGTCATGGAGTCATGGAAACAGTTTAACACATCAGTGCTGACGAGATATGTTAAATTAATCCAGTTTCATTTGCCAGTATTTACCCAAATTCTTCCAAACACTTCATATTCATGTAACCATCCAGACACCTTTTAAATGTTGCAATTGTATCAGCCTCCAACACATTCTCGGGCAACTTGTTGCATACGTGGACTCCACCCGCTGTGTGATAAAGTTGTCCCTCAGGTCCCATTTAAATCTTTCCCCCCTCAACCTAAACCTATGCCCTCTAGTTTTGGAC
>NW_025117211.1:0-1024 GCF_004010195.1 Chiloscyllium plagiosum
TAGATTCTCTCTCTCTCTCTTGTTGGAGATGGTAACCCCCAGGATGTTGGTAGTGGGGTTCAGTGATAGTAACGCCGTAACACGTCAAGGGGGCGATGGTTAGATTCTCTCCTGTTGGAGACGGTAACCCCCAGGATGTTGATAGTGGGGGAGGGGGATTCAGTGATGGTAGCGCCATTGAACGTCAAGGGGGCGATGGTTAGATTCTCTCCTGTTGGAGACGGTAACCCCCAGGATGTTGATAGTGCGGGAGGGAGGATTCAGTGATGGTAACGCCATTGAAGGTCAAGGGGGCGATGGTTAGATTCTCTCTCCTGTTTGAGACGGTAACCCCCAGGATGTTGATAGTGGGGGAGGGGGATTCAGTGATGGTAACGCCATTGAAGGTCAAGGGGACGATGGTTAGATTCTCTCTTGTTGGAGATGCTCACACCCTGACGTTTGTGTGGTGGGAATGTTACTTGCCCCTCCCCAGCCCAAGCCTGGATATTGTCCTGATATTGGGGCATTGTTAGATTCTCTCTCTCTTGTTGGAGACGGTAACCCCCAGGATGTTGATAGTGTGGGGCGGGGATTCAGTGATGGTAACGCCATTGAACGTCAAGGGGGCGATGGTTAGATTCTCTCTCTCTTGTAGGAGACGGTAACCCCCAGGATGTTGATAGTGGGGAAGGCTGTCCAAGTCTAGCAGGGATTGGTTGGTTGGACCTTGATTGGTCACAATGTTGCCGTGGAGAACACCGCGGCGGGGGAACACTCAGCCCCAATTGTCGCTCGCTCAAATTCAGTATTCTTGCAATTCTGTCCTGATGGTGCCAAGGCTAGGAAGGGGAGACGTACAATTCCCAACCCAGCAACAGGTGCCATCCCGGGCTCACCAACTGGAAGGGACAGAGCAGGAGACACCAGAGCACCAAGGCTTGGGGGTGGAATGGGATCACACTGTGTAACTAGCAAAGGGTAAACATGAGGGAGTGGTTCCCTGGGACGAGGGGGGAGCGTCGGATTAGACTGGGTGGGATAT
>NW_025117212.1:0-1024 GCF_004010195.1 Chiloscyllium plagiosum
GAGATTGTACCTGGAGTATTGTGTACAGGCTTCCTGAGGATATACCTGGAGTATTGTGTACAGGGTTGGTGAGGCTGTACGTGGAATATTGTGTACAGTGTTGGTGGGACTGTCCCTGGCGTGGTGTGTACAAAGTTTATGAGACTGTTGATGTTGTATGGGTTGGTGAGACAGTACCTGGAGTATTGTGTACAGGATTGGTGAGGCTGTACCTGGAGTATTGTGTACAGGGTTGGTGAGGCTTTACCTGGAGTATTGTGTACAGGGTTGGTGAGATTGTACCTGGACTATTGTGTACAGGGTTGTTGAGGCTCTACCTGGATTATTGTGTACAGTCTTCGTGAGAATGTACCTGGAGTATTGTGTACAGTGTTAGTGAGACTGTACCTGGAGTATTGTGTACAGGGTTGGTGAGACTGTACCTGGACTATTGTGTACATGGTTGGTGAGACTGTACCTGGAGTATTGTCTACAGCGTTGGTGAGACTGTTCCTGTAGTATTGTGTACAGGGTTGGTGAGGCTGTACCTGGAGTATTGTTTGCAGGGTTGGTGAGACTATGTGGAGTGTTGTGTACAGGGTTGGTGAGACTGTGCCTGTAGTATTGTGTACAGGGCTGGTGAGTCTGTACCTCGAGTATTGTGTACATGGTTGGTGAGGCTGTAATTGGAGTATTGTTTACAGGGTTGTTGAGAATGTACCTGGATTATTGTGTACGAGGTTTGTGAGGCTGTACATGGACCATTGTGTACAGTGTTGGTGAGTCTGTACCTGGAGTATTGTGAACCGGGTTGGTGAGATGGTACCTGGACTATTGTGTACAGGGTTGGTGAGACTGTACCTGTAGTATTGTGTACAGGGTTGGTGAGGCTGTACCTGGAGTATTGTTTGCAGGGTTGGTGAGGCCATGTGGAGTGTTGTGTACAGGGTTGGTGAGACTGTGCCTGTCGTATTGTGTACAGGGTTGGTGAGGCTGTAACTGGAGTATTGTTTACAGGGTTGGTGAGGCTGTACCTGAAGTATTC
>NW_025117213.1:0-1024 GCF_004010195.1 Chiloscyllium plagiosum
ATAGTGACGCAGTAAGTATGAGGGTATCAAGGAAATAGTGACGCACTAATTGTGAGGGGATCAGGGAGATAGTGACGCTGTGAATGTGATGGGGTCAGGGTGATAGTGACGCAGTAAGTGTGATGGGGTCAGGGTGATAGTGATGCAGTAAGTCTGAAGGGCTTAGGGTGATAGTGACACATTACGTGTGAGGGGGTCAGGGTAATAGTGACACAGTAAGGGTGATGGGATCAGGGTGATAGTGATGCAGTAAGTGTGAGGGGATCAGGGTGATAGTGACACAGTAATTGTGAGGGTGTCAGGGTGATAGTGGCGCAGTAAGTGTGAAGCGTCAGGGAGATAGTGATGGAGTAAGTGTGAATGAGACAGGGTGACCGTGACGCAGTAAGTGTGAGGGGAACAGGGGTATAATGACGCAGTAAGTGTAATGGGGTCAGGGTGATAGTGATACAGTAAATGTGAGGGGGTCAGGGTGATAGTGACGCAGTAAGTGTGATGGGATCAGGGAGATAGTGATGCAGTAAGTGTGAGGGGATTAGGGAGATAGTGACGCAGTAAGTGTGAGGCGATCAGGGAGATAGTGACGCTGGATTTGTGAGGGGATCAGGATGATAGTGACGCAATAAGTTTGAGGGTAACAGTGAAATAGTGACGCAGTAAGTGTGAAGGAGTTAGGGTGATAGTGATGCATTACGTGTGAAGCGATCAGGGAGATAGTGACGCTGGATGTGTGAGGGGATCAGGGAGATAGTGATGCAGTAAGTTTGAGAGTGTCAGTGTGATAGTGATGCATTAAGTGTGAGGGGTTCAGGGTGATAGTGACACAGTACTTGTGAGGGCATCTGGGTGATAGTGACGCAGTAAGTATGAGGGTATCAAGGAGATAGTGACGCACTAATTGTGAGGGGATCAGGGCGATAGTGACGCAGTGAATGTGATGGGGTCAGGGTGATAGTGACGCAGTAAGTGTGATGGGGTCAGGGTGATAGTAATGCAGTAAGTCTGAAGGGCTTAGGGTGATAGT
>NW_025117214.1:0-1024 GCF_004010195.1 Chiloscyllium plagiosum
GTGAATTGGCTTTCACCACTTCTATGTCTCTCCTTTCACTGAGTTTATCTGATGAGGTGAATTTGGAAAATACAAAATGCACAGGCGCACCCAACAATACCTTGGCATAATATTAGTTACATTTCTGTAAATGCAGTGTCCCTTCGTCTTCTGCACTTTGACTGGCTCCCTCTCTCTCTCCCTGTCAATGTGCGGGAGTTTGTGTTTCACTTTCCATCTGTGAGGGTCTCTGTGTGTATCTATGTTTCACTGCCTTTGTAGGAGTTTCACTCTGTGTGTGTGCCCACAGGTTTTGTCTTTGGATATGTCCATGTGACACATTGTGACTTATGTTCTGCCCCCGTGTGTTGGTTTCCTTTTGTGTGTGGACCTGGAGATTTATTTTGGTGACTGCACATTGCGGTGTTTATGTGTTTGGGTATGTTAGTCAGTCTATGTGGGAATGTTTCTGTGACAGTGAGTATGTTCGTGTGGCTGTTTGTTACTGTGACAGTGTGAATGTGTATCTGCGTGTGTTTTGACATTGCATCTGTTGTGTTTGTGTCTGTGCATGCAGTGTCTGTGTGGTTAACATTCCTTTGACAATGAATTTTAGAGGGCATAGGTTTAGGGTGAGAGGGGAAAGATATAAAAGAGACCTAAGGGGCAACGTTTTCACGCAGAAGGTGCGACGTGTATGGAATGAGCTGCCAGAGGAAGTGGTGGAGGCTGGTGCAATTGCAACATTTAAGAGGAATTTAGATGGTATATGGATAGGAAGGGTTAGGAGGGATACTGGCTGGGTGCTGGCAGGTGGGACTAGATTGGGTTGGGATATCTGGTCGGCATGGACGGGTTGGACTGAAGGGTCTATTTCCATGCTGTACATCTCTATGACTCTATGACTCGACTGTCAGCATGTTGTACTGGTTGCTGACTTTGTATGTGTGTTTCTCTGACGTTCAGTGCATTATTGTGGGAGTGGGGCTGTGTCTCTCACTGCCTGTGCTGGTGTTTTAGCAGCTGCGTGTGTTGTTCAGACTGT
>NW_025117215.1:0-1024 GCF_004010195.1 Chiloscyllium plagiosum
ATAGGTCAGTGGGGGAGGAGATTAAGGTGATAGATCAGGGAGGAGAGGGTGGAGTGGATAGGTGGAAAGGAGCTGGGCAGGTCGGAAAAGTCCGGGCAAGTCAAGGAGGCAGTATTTGTTGACCTAACCAAATGTCATTCTTTCAGGCAGTACTGAACCAAGCACATTGCTGTGGGTCTCATATCGATCTTAAGCCAGACCAGATAATAACACAAGATCTATTTACCAAAGGACATCAGTGAAATAGATAAACATATAGACAAAATGCTGGAAGTGTTATGGTTGTTATTTCCAATTCCTGCCTTTTGTATTTACTTTCTGACATCGTCTGTGGTAGGATGTGGAACAGTGTCTTCCTGTGTAATAACCTGTGCATCTGAATTAGATTTCTTCCGACATTATTGCTCTGAGAGACTGTTCGTGTCATTAAGTTATTTTAGAGACAAGAACAAAGTTGTGATCGAAATATTTGCAACTGAAAGAGTGCTTAGAGGAGAAGTGGAACCATAACGTCTGAATTTTATCAAAGCATAGATAATGGTTTATTAAGCGTCAGTTTGAAGCCAAGATGGTGACTCGGCATATAATCGAGCTGGTAGTGGATAGGTTTTGTGATGGATTCAATAAGAGAGACATAAATGAATTTCATTTATTTAAATTCGGTATTGTAGACAGTCTTGTTCTCCGATGTTTGTGAGGGCGGGGGAGTGGGTGGTTCTGAAATTTGTGGGTAATTAATGGAAGTTGCATTTGAAACTGAAGACAATAGTTTCCGTCTTTGTCAAATATAGATAACAGAAATAACAACGAAGTTCGCCATGGTTGAAGAGATTAATAAATGGATAGAGATGAAGAAACTTACCAGGAACACCAACAATAGCGAGGATAGGATAGTAACCCGCCTGGATAATCATCAGTGCACCCCATATCCGATCTGACCAAGACCTGGAAAAATATAAAAGACCCGAGGATAAACCCCTGTCCATTGTTTCAGCATTCCAGTCTAATGTTCGCAGATTCTGAT
>NW_025117216.1:0-1024 GCF_004010195.1 Chiloscyllium plagiosum
CACAGTGGGATCGTGTGATGGAGCACAGTGGGTTAGTGTAATGGAACACAGTGGGATAGTGTGATGGAACACAGTGGGACAGAGGGATGGGGCACAGTGGGATAGTGTGATGGAGCCCAGTGGGTTAGAGGGATGCAGCATAGTGGGATCGTGTGATGGAGCACAGTGGGATAGTGTGATGGAGCACAGTGGGATAGTGTGATGGAGCACAGTGGGATAGAGGGATGCAGCACAGTGGGATAGAGGAATGGAGCACAGTGTAATAGTGCGATGGAGCACAGTGGGATAGAGGGATGGAGCACAGTGGGATAGTGTGATGGAGCACAGTGGGATAGAGGGTTGGGGCACAGTGGGACAGAGGGATGGAGCACCGTGGGATAGAGGGATGGAGCACAGTGGGATAGAGGAATGGAGCACAGTGGGATAGTGTGATGGAGCACAGTGGGACAGAGGGATGGAGCACAGTGGGATAGAGGTATGGAACACAGTGGGATAGAGGGATGGAGCACTGTGTGACAGAGGGATGGAGCACAGTGGGATAGAGGGATGGAGCACAGTGGGATAGAGGGATGGAGCACAGTGGGACAGAGGGATGGAGCACAGTGTGATCGTGTGATGGAGCACAGTGGGTTAGTGTGATGGAGCACAGTTGGATAGAGGGATGGAGCACAGTGGGATAGAGGGATGGAGCACAGTGGGATAGAGGGAAGGAGCACAGTGGGATAATATAATGGAGCACAGTGGGATAGAGGGGTGGAGCACAGTGGGATAGTGCGATGGAGCACTGTGGGATAGAGGGATGGAGCACAGAGGGATAGTGTGATGGAGCACAGTGGGATAGTATGATGGAGCACAGAGGGACAGAGGGATGGAGCACAGTGGGATAGAGGGATGGAGCACCATGGGATAGAGGGATGGAGCACAGTGGGATAGTGCGATGGAGCACAGTGGGATAGAGGGATGGAGTACGAGGGAAAGTGGGATGGTGCATAGTGGGATAGTGTGATGGAGCACAGTGGGATAG
>NW_025117217.1:0-1024 GCF_004010195.1 Chiloscyllium plagiosum
AAGCAGAGGGAACTTTTCAAGTCCAGTGATTCTCATTCAGAGCTGAGGGATTCTGATGCTGATGCTGCCAGACTTGTTGAGCTTCGCCAGCTATTTCTGTTTTTATTTTAATTCAATTGGTGATGATGCCGGTGTTGTTAAGTGTGTTGGAGAATAGCGGGCATCCAGCTGGCACGGGGATGGGGTATAGTGGGCAGCATGGCTGCCTTCCAAGCAGTTGGTATGGGTTCAGTTCTCAGCCATTGCATGAAATGAAGTCAATGAGATCCATCTGTCAGACGTTTTCCAAACATTTTAGAATGGGATACCAGCTGCTGTTACACTTCCAGAGCTGGCAAAACTCTGAGTGATTCTCTAAATGGTTACTTCAACAGGGAGTGATTAATCCAGGAGAGTCAGCATGGGTTTCTCAGGGAAGGTTGTACCTTGCTCAATTTGAGAGAATTTCTTTGAAGGAAAAAGATTGATCGATGGAGAGAGTATTTGTGATGGGGATAAAATGGATGATAGGAATCGTGCTGCATTTGCGTGTCTGGATAAACTCAGTGAGGAGAGTGTTAGACCCTCCGATCTGAGCCGGTTCAAGCATCCTTCAGATACAACGTTGATTGGGCTTCACTGAGACAAACCCGAAACGCCGTGTAGCTGCTTTCCGTACTGTCGTCTGTCTCCAAGTCCCTGGCTCTATCTGACAGTGTGTTCAACAAGGGAAACTGACAGGTTACATTGGTCATGGTGAAAGGTAAGGACGGACTGGTGATGCCTGGCAAAGGAACCAATTGTCAATGAGGAAATAGGATTTGTGCCACAATCTGTCCAACACTGACATTTGCATTCTCCTTTTTTAGCATCGTCTGGTTAACTCAGGGAAATAAAATGGGGAATGACCGGGAATTAGAGTACATTTAATGAAAGGTAGGTTGTGAAATTAGCCAGGTTGTCAGTGCAGAGAGCCCTCATAAATACAATGTGTGTATTAGTTTGTTCAGTCCTATAACAGCTGTAGTATTCTATGATTCTGAAT
>NW_025117218.1:0-1024 GCF_004010195.1 Chiloscyllium plagiosum
ATAAAATCATGAGGGGCATGGATAGGGTAAATAACAAAGTCTTTTCCTGGGGTGGGGAGTCCAGAACTAGAGGGCATAGGTTTAAGGTGAGATGGGAAAGATATAAAGGAGACCCTAGCGACAACGTTTCCACGCAGAGGGTAGTACATGTATAGAATGAGCTGCCAGAGGAAGTGGTGGAGACTGGTACAATTGTAACATTTAAAAGGCATTTGGATGTGTATATGAATAAGAAGGGTTTGGAGGGATATGGGCTGGGTGCTGGCAGGTGGGACTAGATTGGGTTGGGATATCTGGTCAGCATGGATGAGTTGAACCAAAGGATCTGTTTCCAAGCTGTACATCTCTATGACTCGATGTGCAGGTTAAGTTAACTGGCGATGTTAAATGGACCATTGTGTTCAGGAATGATTAGGTTAGGTGCATTAGTCAGGGGCAAATGTAAAGTAAGGGGACTCCTGGTTCCTTGACACTGATGGCTATCACTGAGCCATCTGTCTCAGGCTCAGGCTTCTGTCTACAGGTGGGTGGAACAAGTGGCATAATGGTAGTGTGACTGAGACAGGAATTCAGTGAGTCAGGTTAATCATCTGAGGCTGGGGTCTCCAATTTCTTTGTAGTTACTGATGGAATTTTGTGTTCTATCTATCTTGCAAATATCTAATCTTAGTAATTGTGACTGTGAAACTAATCTTTTATCGATCACAATTCCCATTAGGGAAGGGAATCTACCATCTTGACCTGGTCTGGCCTAAATGTGACTCCAGACCCACAGCAATATCGCTGATTCTGAAATAGCTGAGTAAACCAATCAAATCGAGGGCAATTAGGGACAGGCAACAAATCCCAGCCAAGGCAGAGAAGCCACAGGATGTTAATAGTGAGGGATTGTGCAATGGGAATGTCATGGAGATTGTCATGGTGTGACTTTGAGATTTTCCCTTGTTGGAGACAGTCATTGCCTGACAGTTGTGTGTTCTGAAAGAGAAGTTTGTTCAGGTCTTGCTGCATTTGAACAGGGACT
>NW_025117219.1:0-1024 GCF_004010195.1 Chiloscyllium plagiosum
TTTGCAAAATGTTTATTTACAATTGTGACAATTTCCTGGGGCAGATCCTCCCTCAATCCACAAATATGTATGCTGCCGAAAACTATTTCAGTTCAGATTGAAATGGTCCATGATACTTTCCATCAACCCAATGTTTCCTGCACCATGTCAATTGAAGTGTATCCAGATGAGGTTCGAACTCCCAGCCTCTTCTCCCAATGCTCCCTATTCCATGTCAACAGAAGTTGCTCCAGCTGAGTTTGGAGCTCCCAGCCTGGGCGTTTCTCGAGCCTCTCTGCCTTCATAGAAGGACTGCATGTTCACGGACTTTGTCACTGGCACATGGAGTAGAGATCCACGCCTTCATTCCACTCCCAATTTCCAATCGGATCTTCGCCATTGCGCCACTAAATTTCTCTGACTCCAGACCTGGGAACTGGTGTGATGTGAGTGTTCAACAGTTGTTACTACGTGGTCCGTCTGCACTGATAAAGGAAAGATGTGAAACTTCGTTGTTATTGAAACATACATTTCAACAATTTGTGTCCTATCGCATGTAAATTTCATTTCTGTTAGAAATCCATTGAACTCAGTCTTCAACATTCTCAATGATGGAATCTCCACAGCCAATGAAGGCATTGAAGATGACGATTCATTCCAATTTCAGTGCGTTGTCCTCTTGTGCATTTGGTGCCGTCCCTCGCCAATCTCAGCCATTGCATTTATTGCTTTTACTCTTGAGTTTTTCATGTGATCGTATAGTGGCTCGTCCTCAGCATTGTGGCCGCAGCAACCTCCATTCAAATCCGAGTATCAGTAATGCGCATTTGTTCCATGTTACTCCATATAACCTGTAAAAAAAAACGCAGAAAGGAAACATTCAATTTTAATGTGAAAATACTCTCTAAGGCGATGATTTATTTGCTTCAAACTTTATCTGCATCGAATCTCGGAGAATTTTCTCCCTTTCACAATCACTATTCTTCCTTTCCATCCCTCCTCCCATGTCTCTGGGCATTGCACAAATTAACATTCACTTTCACAT
>NW_025117220.1:0-1024 GCF_004010195.1 Chiloscyllium plagiosum
ACTGATTAATGAAATTCGTGCACGTCACAGTCCAAAATGATCCACCCTTAAATATAATATAGGAAACCTCCTTCCTGCATTGACCATGTCAGTCTCGGAAAGAATTTTGTATGCTGCCTCACAGGGGTGGCACGGTGGCTCAGTGGTTAGCACTGCTGCCACACAGTGACAGGGACCCGGGTTCGATGTGGAGTTTGCACATTCTCCCCGTGTCTGCGTGGGTTTCCTCCGGATGCTCCGGGTTCCTCCCACAATCCAAAGATGTGCAGGTTAGGTGAATTGGTCATGCTAAATTGCCCGTAGTGTTAGGTGCATTAGGCAGGGATAAATATAGGCTAGAGGAGTGGGTCTGGGTGGGTTATTCTTCAGAAGGTTGGTATGGACTTGTTGGGCCTGTTTCCATACTGTAGGGAATCTAATCTAATCTAATCGCCTCTCATTCTTCTAAATTCTATCTGCAAATTTGGAAATATGATGTTGAACCCGACTGAAGAAGAGTCATAATGAACTTAAAAAGGTTAACTCTGTTTCTTCTGCATGGATGCTGCTAGGTGTGCTGAGTTTCTAGAGTGTACTGTCTGTGTTAGTTTCAGATTTCCAGGATCTGCAATATTTTATTTTTATTCAAATCATTCCTATGGATTAATAGCTGGGGCCTAATCACTGACCCCTGTGGACCTACATTCATTGAAGCTTACCAAACTAAAATTGAATCAGCTGTTCTTATACTCTTTTATGTTCATTAATCAATTCTTAATCCATGCTAATATATCCCCACCCCACCCCCAACTCCCACGTGCCCTAACTTTTTTCACTACCTTCCAGTGTGGAACCTTTTTGAAAACATTTTGAATATCTAAACCAACGATTTACACTTGGTTCACACTTAACATATTATTTAGATCCTTAAACTCTCTCAGGTTTGTCAAAAATGATTTTCTTTCTTTTGTAAATCCATGTAGACTCTACCAAATCCAATCATTATTTTCTAAGTGGGCTGGAATTGTGTCTGCTTCTAATGGAT
>NW_025117221.1:0-1024 GCF_004010195.1 Chiloscyllium plagiosum
AAGTTCTAAATTGGAGAAAAGACAATTTTGATGATATTAGACAAAAACGTTTGAAAGCTGATTGGGGGCAGATGTTCGCAGATAAAGGGATGGCTGGAAAATGGGAAGCCTTCAGAAATGAGGCAAGGAGAATCCAGAGAAGTTATATTCCTGTCAGGGTGAAAGGTAAGGCTGGTAAGGAAAGGGAATGCTGGATGACTAAAGAAATTGAGGGTTTGGTTCAGAAAAAGAAGGAAGCATATGTAAAGTATAGAGAGGATAGATCGAGTGAATCCTTAAAAGAGTATAAAGGAGGTAGGAGTATACTTAAGAGGGAAATCAGGAAGGCAAAAAGGGGACATGAGATAGCTTTGGCAAATACAATTAAGGAGAATCCAAAGAGTTTTTACAAATACATTAAGGACAAAAGGGTAACTAGGGAGAGAATAGGGCCCCTCAAAGATCAGCAAGGCAGCCTTTTTGTGGAGCCACAGAAAATGGGGAGATACTAAATGAGTATTTTGCATCAGTATTTACTGTGGAAAAGGATATGGAAGAAACAGAATGTAGGGAAGTAGATGGTGACATCTTGCAAAATGTCCATATTACAGAGGAGGAAGTGCTGGATGTCTTGAAATGGGTAAAGGTGGATACATCCCCAGGACCTGATCAGGTGTACCCTTGAACTCTGTGGGAAGCTAGAGAAGTGATTGCTGGGCCTCTTGCTGAGAGATTTGTATCATCGATAGTAAGAGGTGAGGTGCCGGAAGACTGGATGTTGGCTAACGTGGTGCCACTGTTTACGAAGCCAGTGAGCCTGATGTCAGTGGTGGGCAAGTTGTTGGAGGGAATCCTGAGGGACAGTATGTACATGTATTTGGAAAGGCAAGGACTGATTAGGGATAGTCAACATGGTTTTGTGTGTGGGAAATCATGTCTCACAAACTTGACTGAGGTTTTTGAGGAAGTAACAAGGAGGATTGATGAGGACAGAGCGGTAGATGTGATCTCTATGGACTTCAGTAAGACATTTGACAAGGTTCTC
>NW_025117222.1:0-1024 GCF_004010195.1 Chiloscyllium plagiosum
ATCCCTCACTGTGTCTGTGCGATCAAACACACATCCCTCACTGTGACTGTGCGATCGAACACACAGCCCTCACCGTGACTGTGCGATCTAACACACACCCCTCACCGTGACAGTGCGATAGAACACACACCCCTCACCGTGACAGTGCGATAGAACACACACCCCTCACCGTGACAGACATCCCTCACTGTGTCTGTGCGATCAAACACACAGCCCTCACCGTGACTGTGCGATCTAACACACACCCCTCACTGTGACTGTGCGATCTGACACACATCCCTCAGCGTGACTGTGCGATAAAACACACATCCCTCAGCGTGACTGTGCGATCCGACACACATCCCTCACTGTGACTGTGCGATCTGACGCACACCCCTCACCGTGACAGTGCGATAGAACACACACCCCTCACCGTGACAGTGCGATAGAACACACACCCCTCACCGTGACAGTGCGATAGAACACACACCCGTCACCGTGACCCGACACACACCCCTCACTGTGACAGTGCGATAGAACACACACCCCTCACCGTGACCCGACACACACCCCTCACTGTGACAGTGCGATAGAACACACAGCCCTCACTGTGACTGTGCGATCTAACACACACCCCTCAGTGACTGTGCGATCTAACACACACCCCTCACTATGACTGTGCGATCGAACACACCCCTCACTGTGACTGTGCGATCTGACACACATCCCTCACTGTGACAGTGCGATAGAACACACACCCCTCACCGTGACAGTGCGATAGAACACACACCCCTCACCCTGACAGTGCGATACAACACACATCCCTCACCGTGACAGTGCGATAGAACACACACCCCTCACTGTGACTGATATCTGACACACCCCCTTCACTGTGACTGTGCGATCTGACACACATCCCTCACTGTGACAGTGCGATAGAACACCCACCCCTCACCGTAACAGTGCGATAGAACACCCACCCCTCACCGTGACAGTGCGGTAGAACACACAGCCCTCACCGTGACAGTGCGATACAACACACACC
>NW_025117223.1:0-1024 GCF_004010195.1 Chiloscyllium plagiosum
TCTATAACTTATGACAGGCTCTGAATGAGACTATTTGCTGTGACAGTATGGTCACTGGGGGGTGTGTAGATATGGACAGGCTCTCTATGAGACTGTCTGCTGTGACTGCATGGTTACTGGGAGTTGGGAGCAGGGTCAGTGTGAGATTGTTTGCTGTCATCACGTAGTTGCTGGATGGTCTGTAGATCAGGTCAGAGTCAGTGTGAGACTGTTTAAAATCGCGGTATTTTAACTGGCGGGTGTGTCGATGAAGCCACGGTCACTGAAAGACCGTTTACATTAACGTACAGTTACTGAAAATGTGTAGTTGAGGCCAGACTCTCTGTGACAATGCTTACAGTGATATCATACTTCTGGGAGGTGTGTCAATGAGGTCACGCTCAGTGTCAGACTGTTGAGGGTTCCCTTGTGGGGATGAGTCCACCACATTCTGTGTTTTCACTGGAGAGTTGCAGAATAGCAGGTGCCCTGATTGAACGTACTCGGATTCTGTGAGGATGAGAAAGGGGTGATGCTAAGAGGCTGTGTTCCCAGTGGGAGAAACAAGAACCATGGTGCACACCTTCAGAGTAAGGAGTCTCCCATAAACACAGGGAAGAGTGAAAATTCATAGAATATTCTAGCGCAGTTCAGGCCCGATATCCCTCGATGTTGCACTGACCTGTGAAAATGGTCCAGCGCCCATCTATTCTACACTATTGTATTTTCATCCATATGTTTATCCAAAGACCAGTTAAATGCTCTTAAAATTGGCAAGTCTACTTCTGTTGCAGGCAGTGCACCCCACGCCCATGCTAAACCCTGAGCAAAGAAACTACCTCTGGCATCTGTCCTACATCTATCATCCCTCAGTTTAGAGCTACATCCACTCGTGCTGGCCATCACCTTCTAAGAGAAAGGCTCCCCTTGTCCATCCTATATAACCTTCTGATTATCGTAAATGCCTCAATTAAGTCACCTCTCAATATCCTTCTCTCTAACAAAACCCTCAATTACATCAGCCATTCCTCATAAGGCCTGCCCT
>NW_025117224.1:0-1024 GCF_004010195.1 Chiloscyllium plagiosum
AAGCATCTTCCCAACATCTACTCTGACAAGTCAGCCAGTATTCTGTATGCTTCAATCAGATCCACCTTCATCCTTATAAACTCCAGCGAGTATAGACCCAGAGATCTCGTATGTTAAGCTTTTCATTCCATTCTTATGAAGCCCCTCTGAACATGCTCTGGGCGGTACATCCTTACTGAGCTATGAGGCCGAATATGGTACACAATACACCAAATGTGTTCTGACCAGAGTCTTATAGAGCCTCAGAAATCCATCGCTGCTGTAATATTCAAGTCTTCTCAAAATAAATGCCATCACTGTATTTGCCTTTCTGACCAGATTGACCACCTGAAATAATAATCTTACAATGGACAATAATAAATTTACCATGGAGTTACAAAAACGAACAATGATTAAAGCATGCTGCGAAGTAGAACCCAGCCTTGACCAAAGGCTCTGTGCTCATCCACATTCTGCAGATTCCAGACAGGCTGCAGCTACCCACAGATGGTTGCAAAGAAACCTGAAGCAACAGACCATGTAATACAAACCTGAAGTTGGACCTGAACGGGATAATGGAATGTCGCCCTAGGGCCATCAATGTGACAACACCTGGTTGAGTCTGCTTGATCAATTTAATGTACCTGATCATTTCATTGGCAGATCCTCCACACCCTCCCAAAAGGAGTGAAGACTTGGAAGGATAAGAATCATCGTAAAACCCCTCAGAGAGTGGTAACTCGAGAATAACCACTGAAAGAGAAGACACCTCCAAGACTACCAGAAGAACAAGAAGACTTCACCACATGGAATGTGGTCGACTTCTCATAGGGTGGTATGTGATCATCCAAAGTTAAGTTAAAACATAAGTTAATTTGTAGTGTTTTACATTACGTTATAATACGTTTTATTGTTCTAATATTAATTGTGTTCAATAAACGAATATTATTGTTTGTAAGAGTTGGCTCAGTTCTTTTGATGAATATAAGATTTCAAGCACATTGTGAGGCAGATACACCACCTTCCTAACTATTGACTCAACTTG
>NW_025117225.1:0-1024 GCF_004010195.1 Chiloscyllium plagiosum
ATGCAGGAGAGCTTACTGAGGGCAACACCAGGCGGAATGTTAATTATGAGGCTATTGAGCAAGTACCACGTGATAACACTGTCCTGCAACGGCTTGGCTACGGACAGGGCTATGTCAGGACATAAATCTGTGGATTTATTACCGGAAGGCTGTCAGCGCACCATTGACATTTTTGAACTTCAATGCCTTCAGCTGTTTCTTGATACTTTACAGAATGAATTGAATTAGCTGAAGACTGCCACATGTGACTCTGGGAACATCAGAAGGGGTCCAAGTGGAATCACTCACACAGCAGTCTGGCTGAAGATGGATGCAGTCGCTCAGCCTCACCTTCTGCAGTGCATGTTGGCCTCCTACATCATTGAGGATGGTGATATTTGTGAAAACTCATCCTCCTACTATTCAATTAGTTTTCTCTCTCCATGACTGGATGTGGCTGAAATGCAAAGCTTTGATCACATCTGCTGGCTTTAGGATCTCGAGCACTTACTACGTCTGCTGTTTGACATGCAAGTCATCCTGAGTTGTAGCTTCACCAGGTTGACATTACACTTTAGGCATGCCTGGTGTTGCCCTCAGTAAGCTCTCCTGCATTCTTCACTGAACTAGTGTTTGTCCCTAGCTTGATGGTAATAGTTGATTGGGGTATATACTGAGCTCTGAGGTTACAGATTGTTGCTAAACACCATTCTGCAGCTGATGCTGATGGTCTACAGAACTTCCTGAATGCTATTGCTGTTTTGAGTTGCTAACTCTGTTCAAAATCTATCTCATCTAGTTTGGCATTAGTCCCACAGGACACAATGGTTGGTGTATTCAACGTGAAGACAGATTTGGTCTCTACAAGAATTGTGTGTGGTGTTAACTCCTAGTTATAATGTCACGGTGAGTTGCATCCATGATAAATATATTGGCGAGGATGAGGTCAAGTACATTGGTTCCCTCATGATCTGTCACTGATCCAGTCTAGCAGTTACTTTCTTGAGAACTCAGTCAGCTTGGTCAGCAATGAAGCACTCTGGCT
>NW_025117226.1:0-1024 GCF_004010195.1 Chiloscyllium plagiosum
ACAGATCAGGCACCCAGTGGTGCCAAGCCCCTACACGTTATTAAGTAAGATCCCTCATGACCACAAATGGTTTAGTGTGATAGATTTAAATGATGCCTTTTGGGCTTGTCCCTTGGCGGAGGAAAGTGGGAATTTGTTTGCCTTTGAAGGGGAAGATCCCAAGACAGGACGGAAACAGCAATACCGATGGACTGTGCTCCCCCAGGGGTTTACGGAATCCCCGAATTTATTTGGACAGATGTTAGAACAAATATTGGAGAAATTTTGCAGCCCCAAGGGGACTACCCTGTTGCAGTATGTAGACGACCTCTTAGTATCAGGAATAAGAAGAGAAAGAGTAGTAGAAGCCACTAACAAATTATTGAATTTCCTGGGCCAGCAAGGACTGCGAGTATCTAAAAACAAATTACAATATGTGGAGCAAGAAGTAAAATACTTGGGACATTTAGTGAGTGAGGGTAAGCGAAAGATAAGCCCGGAACGGATAGATGGAATAGTGGGGATGCCACTGCCCAGGACTAAACGGGAGTTACGCAAATTTTTGGGTCTAACAGGATATTGCAGATTGTGGATAGATTCCTATGCTCAGAAGACTAGGAAATTATATCTTAAACTATTAGAGGAGGAGCCAAAATGTTTAAATTGGGATGATGAGGAAAAAGAACTAGTTGAGAAACTCAAAAGAGATTTGATTTATGCCCCCGTGTTAGCCTTACCCTCCCTAGATAAACCTTTCCACCTCTTTGCCACCGTAGATAAGGGAGCGGCTTTGGGCGGTATTAACCCAGAGGTGGGGAGGGATGAAACAACCAGTAGCATATCTTTCAAAGCTATTGGATCCAGTATCCCGGGGGTGGCCTGAGTGTGTGCAGGCCGTGGCTGCCACTGCACTGTTGGTGGAGGAAAGCAGAAAGCTTACGTTTGGGGGAGCCCTAATAGTAAGCACCCCACACTAAGTGAGAACAATCTTAAACCAAAAAGCTGGGCGATGGTTGACAGAACATAGAACATAGAACATAGAACA
>NW_025117227.1:0-1024 GCF_004010195.1 Chiloscyllium plagiosum
GAATCTCCTGCTGTTTCAGAATCAGCTGCCTCTACCTGTGAGCAGCCTTGTTGGCTTCTTGAAGATGCCTGATTTCAGCCTGTGATGAAATTGGATGCAATGTATTACCATGTTAGAGACCAACCAAACCCGTCTTTACATCGCCAATAAATTTATTTTGACGACAGAGTACAGACAAAAATGAAGTCAGGGCACACAACTCCATAACCCATTAAGTTCTAAGTTGCACAGTTTCCAGGTGGCACTGTACAACTTTTACAACTTACAATGCTTGTTCTTGATGAAAACTTTGTGTTTTTCTTCGACAAAATGTATTGTCAACACAAACTCAAACAGTCAAGTACTCCAGGTGGAAAATCATCATGAAAGAGTTACTCACATTCTTTTTCAACAACTGATGCCTAACTTTGAGTGAGCATTTCTGATTTTATTTCAGGAGGTTGCTTCCTGGTCTGTGCTGAGTTAACCTGAGTTCTCAAACCTGAAAAACTGTCCTCAGCAGCCAAGTACTTTGCAGAAGAGAAAGATGATGAATAGGCAGATTTCCGCTTTCGAGAATTGCACATTAGCTCTTGCTGCTGGGCAAGTTGGAAAGTATTTCTGGATTAGTGGTGCTGGAAGAGCACAGCAGTTCAGGCAGCATCCAAGGAGCTTCGAAATCGACGTTTCGGGCAAAACCCCTTCATTAGGAATAAAGTTGGAAAGTGTGCCTGGGTTGAGTGAATACATAATCTGGCAAATCTGTAGTGGATCCAACAGTAAATAATGTAACATTCCAAGTCTGCGTGACACTGCGTGATTGGTAAAACCTCTGCCAACAAAAATCAGCAACTTGTTGAGACCATCACTATATTTTTCTCAGTTTTGGTTTGGAACTGTGAGCTGAAGTTAAGAATTGAACTTTGAAAAGCAACTTGTTTTAACACAATCGAAAAAGGCTCCGTCATTTATAATACCAGAGTTGATTTTACTCCCCTTCTTGAACAAGGGGACGACATTTGTTATCCTCCAGTGTTCTGGCACT
>NW_025117228.1:0-1024 GCF_004010195.1 Chiloscyllium plagiosum
CTAAGTAAGGAAACCCTCCTGAACACAGCTGGCTTTTAAGGCTCCATCCAAGCTATGTGTACTAAGGAGGTCCCAGTCGATATTGGGAAAGTTGGGATCACCCATAACAATCACCCTGCCATATCTGCTTTTTTTTCCAAAATCTGCCGGCCAACGAGATATTCAATCTCTCTTCTGCTATTAGGGGGTTTGTAGAAAAACTCCAACGAGGTGGTTGATTCCTTGCTGTTCGTAACGTCCACCCAAGCTGACTCAGAAGACAAACCTTCCTCAACAACCTGTATTTCTGCATCTGTGATGCACTCTCTGATCAGCAATTCTCCAACCCTACCTCTTTTCACACCCTCTCTGCTCTTTTTAAACGTTCGAAACCATGGAACATCCAT
Organism: Chiloscyllium plagiosum; assembly: GCF_004010195.1. Taxonomy (NCBI): domain Eukaryota; kingdom Metazoa; phylum Chordata; class Chondrichthyes; order Orectolobiformes; family Hemiscylliidae; genus Chiloscyllium; species Chiloscyllium plagiosum. The sequence continues at coordinate 387 of NW_025117228.1, forward strand.
CAACCATTCCTGCCCCTGTAAAACCTACATCTACGTAATGGCCAGGACAAAATAGCCCCACGTACGGATTCATGTTCTAAGTCTGTTTCTATTATTTCTGACACTCATTGCATTAAAGCAGACACTCTTTAACTGATCCCTCCGTTTCATCGCGTGAGAAAACTTCCTGATAGATTCACGACATTGTGTCACTGCCCCATCTGCAACTATCCCCAGCTGAGATCTCCAGCTGTGATTCGGAACCCCTTGTCAAACAAATCTCCCACACATTTGTGCCCTTCCATGTCAGTTGCCAACCGTCCTTTATGTACAGGTCCCACATTCCCCAGATGGTGTCCCAATGGAATAGGTATCTGAAGCCCTCCCTCCTGCACCAGCCTCGGAGCCACGTGTTAAGCTGTATTCGTTAACTGTCCCTCAACTCACTATCTTGTGGCACCGGGAACAAATCCGAGATCATTACTCTACTTGTCTTGCTCTTTAGTTTCCAACCGAGCTCGCTGTAGTCACGCTGCAGATCCTCAATCCCTTTCCTAGCTATATTATTGATGCCACTACGTACTACGATTTCTGGCTGCTCACCCTCCACCTTCAGAATCTGATCTGCGACATTCCAGACCATGGCACCGGGGAGGCAA
>NW_025117229.1:0-1024 GCF_004010195.1 Chiloscyllium plagiosum
TGAAGGGAACAACCGATTCCAGTGACAATTTGATGAAGTGAGCATCTTTCAATCCGAATGTTACTCCGTGTGCGCTCCTCGCCAAAGGGGAACAACTAACCCCAGTGTCCAAGTATTACTGGGAGCACCTCTCAAAGCAAAATTACACTGAGTGGGGTTTACCAACTGGAGAGAACAAATTACTATAATCACTTTGCACAAGGAGGAGTGTCTCTGACAATGGTTTTCCACTATTTGTAGGGTACTGAATGAAAAGTAATATCTGACCGCAGTGGAAATTAAGATGATAACAATGAACCATGCGGTTCTTCGATTATATTACATTCCTTATTTCTGTTGTGCCCACTGATGGAGCTGTCAGTGTAGTTTGCAAATATACAATGGATTGCAATTGGGGAAATCTTCCCAGCTGGTTGTATCTCTTTGGTGTTTAGATTTCAAAGTTAAATGTCCTATTGCAGATGAACAGATGTGATTTTTTTCAAAAAGGAAAAATGGCAGGACAACAATATGAATTCAGTGAAATACCTCCTGGACATATCTTATGGACTTGAATAATATTTTTGGTATTGATTAAACTTCCAACAAGTTTAGGACAAACTCTGGGATATTGGTTCACTAATTCATTATCTGTACATTAGTAAGGATATTTGTAGAGCTGGAAATGTTGATACAATTTCAGATCTAGATCAAGTTAGATTTGTTTTAAGAATTGTTGCATTTGTAATTCATAATGTATTCAGATTTAATGTTCCAGTGATCGATGCTCTTAACTTTGTAATGTGTATCCTCCTTTAATGGAAGAGATTTTGATGCAAACAATATATAAAAATGAAAATGCTAACAGTATTTGGAATAAAAATGTCTGTTTCAACAATTAACTAACTTTAGTATCTGCAAAATTATGAGGATGGCTAATAATTGATTTCGTGAGCATTAACATTTCCAGAATACAGACCATTTAACACAGTGAACTAATATACCATACAAACATCTCTTATTACAATGTGCTCTAAACCTGAAT
>NW_025117230.1:0-1024 GCF_004010195.1 Chiloscyllium plagiosum
GGAGAAGACCGAGGAAGATCAAGAAACTGAGGAGTCAAAACAAAAATATCCTGGTAATTTCCCAGGATTCGTGCGAACGAGATCCCACTACCATAAGTCACAGCACAAAGTGAAAAGTTAAGATAAAGATGACAGAGTTGAGGTTCAGTTAGCGAAAACTGTTTTATTTACTGGTGCAGGAAAAAAGCTGAACAGGCAAAGGGCTAAACAGAAGTATTTAGTCCTGAAAGGTGAAGAGACTTGTAACAACAAGACAAGACGGTTAAAGAAATATATATGTAGCTTCCTACCCTGAAAGGAGGCATTGTAAATTCTGGAGGGTTATTTTGCCAAAGTTGGAATCCTAAGGCCAAGAAATGTCGACCAAGGCATGTTAGTGCAGACGAGAAATAGGCCGAAGTGCACCAGATTATGCTGTCGGTATAATACAAACAGGAGAGTTATGGGTAGCATATGCTCTACTAGTTAGAGGTCAGCGAGGGGTATGGAAGCATCTGGCTAAGGTGCAAAAACGATTTTTTTGTCCTGGAATGCACAGGGATGTGGTTAACTTTTGCCGTAGGTGTCATAAATTCCAAATGGTAGATAAGCCACAGGCGATTACAAAACCAGCAACTTTGTTGCCAATTCCAGCCTCGGAAAATCTTTCACGTGGGGTGTGAAAGATTGTGTCCGTCGCCCCCGAGAAGTAAAAGTGGGAACGAGTATGTGTTGATCATAATGGACCAGATTTCCAGAGGAAATTCCATTGTAGACTGTCAAATCAAATCTGGTAATTGGAGAGTTAGTAGCTTTCTTCAGATAGTATTGGCTACCCAGAGATATTCAGTCGGAACAAGGGTCAGATTTTACTGCTGGGATGTGTGAGAAGATTATGGAAACCTTTGGTATACAGTACTTTAAAGCCTGTGTGTATCATCTTGAATTCCAGCGAGCTTGATAAAGGTGGCATCAGACATTGAACACCATGTTGTGAACATATTGTCAGGACTGCCCGCAAGATTGGGATAAAGGTATCCAACTC
>NW_025117231.1:0-1024 GCF_004010195.1 Chiloscyllium plagiosum
TCCGGGTAATTGTGATAAAGTGCAGCTTAAAGGCATATTAAGTTTCAACCTGAATCACAGAAAAGGACAATCTACAACAAGAATCAAAAATATCAAATTACATGAGATTGAGAGGAGAACTGACCAAGGTAAACATCGTAAACGGACTGAAATGCATGTTTGCAAATGAACGGTGGGATACATTTGAAGGAACTCAACAAAAGGAAACTAAATTGAAACATATAAAGTCTCAGTAAGTAAATCTCACCCATCCCTCAGTCAAGCCCATTTGGATTATGTAACATTATGAGGCTTAGAAGATCGCCAAAAGTACGAACAAATCTGAACTGAGAGAGAGTCTCAGAAGTAAGTGTTAAAGCGATTTCATACGATCTCCTCGTAGGAAGAGAGCAGTGGGAAGTGGAATCATTATCAGTGTTGAATAACGCAATAGGACCAGTCAAATTTGAAGGTGCTGGAGGTGCTGAGAGCGTTACAGAGAGTGGCCAGGGCCTGAAAATTGTTATAAAAGAAAGTACGAGTTTCTGCAACTGGAGGTATTTACAGAGGTAGGGAGGAAAGTATGTACTTTTGTTTATTCATTCATGGGATTTGGAATCACTAATTGGAACAGCATTCTTTGCCCCAATGCTAATCATCAAGAGGGCATCTCGCAGTCAGCCACATTGCTGTGGGTCTAGAGTCACATGTTGGCCAGACTGGGTAAGAATGTCGGATGCCCCTCCCTAAAGGACGTAAGTGAACCAAATGAGTTCTTCCCAATGATCAACAATGCCTTTATGGTGGCCTCACCAACATCGTGTACAGCCGCAATATGACATCTCAACTCCTATTGTCCGTACTTTGACCAATGAAGGTAAGTGTCCCAAATGGTTGCTTCTTCAGTCTGTAAACGTCGGAAACAATTTTCGAAGAACTGTGTACCTGTATCCCGAGGTCTCTGATTGACAACACTCCCCAGGGCTCGTACATTGCATGTGCAAGTTCCACACTCAGTTGTTTTACAAAAATGGAACACTTCACA
>NW_025117232.1:0-1024 GCF_004010195.1 Chiloscyllium plagiosum
ACTGACCGGCACACACTGTAACACACTGACCGGCACACACTGTAAAACACTGACCGGCACACACTGTAACACACTGACCAGGACACACTGTAACACACTGACTGGCACGCACTGTAACACACTGACCAGGACACACTGTAACACACTGACCAGGATGCACTGTCTCACACTGACCAGGACACACTGTAACACACTGACTGGCACGCACTGTAACACACTGACATGTACACACTGTAACACATTGACCGGTACGCACTGCAACACACTGAGCGGCATACACTGTAACACACTGACCGGGACACACTGTAACACACTGACCGGGACACACTGTCTCACACTGACCGATACGCATTGTAACACACTGACCGGCATGCACTGTAACACACTGTCCGGGACACACTGTAACACACTGACATGTACGCACTGTAACACACTGACCGGCACACACTGTAACACACTGACCGGCACACACTGTAAAACACTGACCGGCACACACTGTAACACACTGACCAGGACACACTGTAACAACTGACCGGGACACACTGTAACACACTGACCGGTACGCACTGTAACACACTGACCAGGACACACTGTCTCACACTGACCGGTACGCACTGTAACACACTGACCGGGACACACTGTAACACACTGACATGTACACACTGTCTCACATTGACCGGTACGCACTGCAACACACTGAGCGGCATACACTGTAACACACTGACCGGGACACACTGTAACACACTGACCGGGACACACTGTCTCACACTGACCGATACGCACTGTACCACACTGACTGGAATGCACTGTAACACACTGACAGGTACACACTGTAACACACTGACCGGGACACACTGTAACACACTGACATGTATGCACTGTAACACACTGATATGTATACACTGTCTCACACTGACCGGTACGCATTGTAACACACTGACCGGCATGCACTGTAACACACTGTCCGGGACACACTGTAACACACTGACTGGTACGCACTGTAACACACTGACCGGCACACACT
>NW_025117233.1:0-1024 GCF_004010195.1 Chiloscyllium plagiosum
ATTAATCGCCTGTCCCCAAAACAAGAGAGATCCAATTACACAGTGTTTCAGGACGGAGCAGAACTCTCAAAATAAATTAAGAAGTTAGCCTGGACCCTAACATTTTCTTATTTTAAACATAAGATGCCGTGTTCCAGATCCACATCAATTGATCAAATTAATAGAAGTTATGCAAATCACAGTTTATTTGAACACTATAGTAAAAATATAATCAAAGAAAGATGAAAATGGAATAACTTAACTCTATTGGAAATCTTAACAAAACTCAGTAAATTATTTTACTCCTAAACAGTAACTGTTCCAATGTGGGAACAGCTCATAAACACACCCTGGGCACAAAATTCAGAAAAACAAACTGCAGGACCAGCAACTCCTGCAACCCAGAAAGGAAAATTCAGAGAGAGTAGCAGCCATCGACATTTAGTACAGTGTACAACCCTGGTGTGATCCCAGCTACAACTGCTGCAAACTGCCGACTATACGCACTGCTTCTTTGAGACCTTGACTGTACTCATTGAGGCTGCTTCTATTTTTCCAACTTTAAAAAAAAAATAAGGTCTCACAAACTATTCACTCTAGTTGCTCTAGAAGATTGCTCGGTAACTCTGCCTGAAAACTTAAATTTAAAAGAGTCCAGGGTAAAATAATCCCCTAAATCTACAACAGACACATGCATTAACACACATACAGACACTCTTATATGAACAAAAATGCAAACACAGTAAATCAGTAGCGTCTTTGAGATAGAGTTTGGTAAACTTTTGATGAATAAGTGAATAAAGGGTAATTGGGAGGCGTGAGGAGTATGTGGTTGAGAAACAAACCGGCCATGACCAAGCAGCAGAGCAGATTCGATGGAGCTAATTCTGTTCTCGTTTCTTATGATCCTTTATATCTGAAAATGGCTTTGTGAGGGTGCTGTGCAGGCTGGCTTTGATTGATATTTCACCAAAATATAGTCAGTGGTAACGTGAGACATGTTTGGAAGGCTCAATGTTTTTTGTCTATTCCTAATTATTGTCAT
>NW_025117234.1:0-1025 GCF_004010195.1 Chiloscyllium plagiosum
GTTGTACCAGTTAAGATTCTGTGAATAAACTGTTGTCTGCGTCTAACCATAGTTGCCAGTGTGAGTCTCTCCTTCTGAAAGAACACGCAAAGACGGGATCCCGCGGGTCCATCTTAACACACCTTATAAAAGAGAGAAAATCTGCCCACAATGCTCCAAATAGAGCCTCAACAACACTCTTGGGTTCGATCGCAATAATTCCTTTCCCTCACTTAGCTGGTTCTGTTTCTTTTGTGTGAAATAGGAAACTCTTAATTTACGATGCACTGTCACTGATTAAAAATGTAAAACATCCTTACATCTATAGGTCAGCATCAACAAAGCCAGCACATGAGGTTGCTATCGAGATGGACATCACTCTCAGCGAGAGACTCAATCACAAAGAATCCATCTAAAACACTGAATGGCCACCTACCTGAATGGAAATCAGCTGCAGGAATTTAGGAGAGAGGCAGAGGAAGGGAGGTATCTTTCCTTTTGATCTGCCCTGAAGGGATGTGTGCATACCTGATCAGATTATTCTGTGCCCCTAGATTATGAGCCAATGGTGTGACCACCATACACTGTCTTCCCATCTTTGCGCAGAGAACAAGTTAAACATTTCAAGTGCAATTATTTTCCAATGGACTCGTGGTAAGAAGGGTCTTGAAACAGCTGTATCTGGAATTAACAAATGTACAAATTATGGTTTATTCAGGCGTTGCACTGAGGCTGAGGAGGAGCCTGGACGTCATAATGGTGGTACTCGAAAGGATTGGTGAGTGTAGAGGGTGTGGAGATGTAAACTGTGCAGGAGAAAATGAATCAAGGAAGTTGATATGTGAGTGTGACTGAAGGAAGGACTGTTGAAAATGGAAGATTGTTTGCGTGTAATCATTCAGTCTGCCTTGGGTATGAAAATGATGCCAGAGGTTTAACATAACATAAACATACTTCCCTTTGCGTGAGAGGACTGGGAACCTGTGGATTGGGCCAGAGCCGGGGGTTTGAATCGAATAGTGTCGGGGTAAGAGCCGTCGCTTTAA
>NW_025117235.1:0-1025 GCF_004010195.1 Chiloscyllium plagiosum
TGGACCCAGCACCGATCCTTATGGCACACCACTGGTCACTATTGAAGAATAGATTTTAAGATCTCTAAGATGGTGAGGAGTGAGGGCATTCCCAAAAAAAGACATCACTTGTCTTTGCCTTGAATAAAATTTTCCAGCATGAATTTAACTTGTAATCTTAGTAACCACAGTACAATTCAGTTCCTGATATGAGAGATCTCACAATGCCATTTGGAATTCATGGTTCGTTTAACCATCAGCAGTGTAATACTTATGAAAGTATTTCAAGATTTCAATACTTTGACTTTGTTTAAATCTCCTGAAATAACCATCCTCTGGCTGTAGAGTGTCTGGATAACAGTAATCTTTTCAACAACATGCACCTTCTGCCAAGAGACAGAAATCCCTGCACATCCACGTATTATATTTCATAAAGATCTCATATCAGAATTACATTGCCAGAAACATCAGAGGATTCTGAGTAAATCCGAATTAATCTTTATAGTGACAAACATGACCTGTGCAGCATTTCAATTATAAAATTCTCAGTCTAGAATTTGATGCCGCAAACTGCCGGATGGAACAGATGATATCATTTAATTTTATTCATTCTCACTGTCCTCCTGAACAGGACTAAATGCACCTTTGCTCAATTAATTCAAGCATCTGTAACTAGTTGCTGTAAAATGTTGGCTGCAAAAGATTTATCCAAAAAAACTAAGATTATTTTCTAAAGCACTCAACTTCCTATATCTAACATCTTAATAAAATGGCAATGGAATGCATGACACCAAAGTAATCTTCCAATAAATTAAAAGTAACATTTCTATCTCTCAATGTTTTCCAGACGTACATGCAGTTTATTTCATTCTTTCTGATGTATTTCCCAATTATTTAGTTTTAAATTAAGCTAGCTCATTGTGGACATTCAGTGGTAACACAAGATTTTTGCTTTTATTCACTCTGTCTTCCTCATCCATTGCATTCTGAAAGAGATGTCTTATATAGTGATTCAGTTTTGCTGGATTTTTCCCTTTCCCAAATGA
>NW_025117236.1:0-1025 GCF_004010195.1 Chiloscyllium plagiosum
GCTCATTTTCGAGGTGGGAGTTTAATTATTTATCGTTTATTTTTAAGAAGAGTGTTTAATCTTGACTTGTCTTCATGCTCCTGAACAATCTTCCAGTCTGTATTATCTTAGGCACATTATTTTTTCTGCACCTACACTGCTGGTTTACAAAAAGGAGGTATTTTCCAGAAACTCCCTTGTGTCTCTCCCCGTGCATAGACAGAATGATATTACAAGGCAGGAGCTGGTGTGGAATGCACTTCATCACAGTGTGTGGTGGGATAACCAACTGCAGGTTCACAGAGGGCTGGGGAATAATTGTTTTCCATTGTATCTCTTTAAACAGTCGCTTTAGCAGATTCAAACTCAGCTGCTTCACCAGGAAAGACACGGAGGTCTCCATCTCAGTGCCTGCACATCGGCAAAACCGTTTGTGAAATATCCAACATTCTCAAATCGAGAGGCTGCCACATTGCATCTGAGGCTTGGACGATGGACAGGTGAGCCGGAGTCACAGCTTTCCAGAGAAATCCCTTGGGATTTCCAGAGCAATGTCTGAGCTGCTCAGTTATTGAATGGACCGCGGCAGTGCCCAGCAGTTTAACTCCTCCAATCATTGGAGCTGCACCATGGGTGATTTTCATTCAATTCATCACATTCAAATGATAACCGTGACTTTAAGAATAACCTTTCCCTGTCTGATATGAATACCCTGTGACACAGCCCGTTGAGAGCATTTACAAATTGCATGCTCCTCATATTTACAAATTTTCCTTATCATTTGGTTAGTCATTGCTCGAAAAGGGATTTATTGAGAACCTGTTTATTTGGATGCAGAGGAATAGTGAGCTGTGCTGCATTAATGTTTCCCCCAGTGTTGTTTTATGGTCCCATTTTCTACTCCACCCTCCTTCATCCACTCACCTTCCTTTTAATTTGTCGAACGCCTGTTAGATTTTGAACATTTCTGCGGTCTGGTGGAATCACGCAGGCCTGAAATATTTCTCCCAGACGTTAGCAGCACTTTCAGATACAAGTACGAAGAT
>NW_025117237.1:0-1025 GCF_004010195.1 Chiloscyllium plagiosum
CATCAGTGTGTAGGGAGAGCAGCATTGTCAGAGCATCCCTGTGGAGGGAGTACAGCATTGTCAGAGGGTCAGTGTGGAGGAAGTGCAGCATTGTCAGAGGGTCAGCGTGGAGGGAATGCAGCATTGTCAGAGGATCAGTATGGAAGGAGTGCAGCATTGTCAGAGGATCCGTGTGGAGGGAGTACAGCATTGTCAGAGCATCAGTGTGGAGGGAGAGCAGCATTGTCAAAGGATCAGTATGGAGGGAGTGCAGCATTGTCAGAGGATCAGTACGGAGGGAGTGCAGCATTGCAAGATGTTCAGTACGGAGGGAGTGCTCATTACCAGATGATCAGTGTGGATGTAGAGCAACATTGTCAGAGGATCCGTGTGGAGGGAGTACAGCATTGTCAGAGGGTCAGTGTGGAGGGAGTGCAGCATTGTCAGAGGATCAGTATGGATGGAGTGCAGCATTGTCAGAGGGTCAGTGTGGAGGGAGTGCAGCATTGTCAGAGGATCAGTATGGAGGGAGTGCAGCATTGTCAGAGCATCAATATGGAGGGATTACAGCATTGTCAGAGGGTCAGTGTGGAAGGAGAGCAGCATTGTGAGAGGGTCACTGTGGAGGGAGTGCTGCATTGTCAGAGGATCAGTATGGAGGGAGTGCAGAATTGTCAGTGGATCAGTGTGGAGGGAGTGCAGTACTGTCAGAGGGTCAGAGTGGTGGGAGTGCGGCACTGTCAGAGGGTCAGTGTGGAGGGAGTGCAGCACTGTCAGAGGATCAGTATTGAGGGAGTGCAGCATTGCCAGAAGTTCAGTACGGAGGGAGTGCAGCATTGCCAGAGCATCAGTGTGTAGGGAGAGCAGCATTGTCAGAGGATCCCTGTGGAGGGAGTACAGCATTGTCAGAGGGTCAGTGTGGAGGGAGTGCAGCATTGTCAGAGGATCAGTATTGATGGAGAGCAGCATTGTCAGAGGGTCAGCGTGGAGGGAGTGCAGCATTGTCAGAGGATCAGTATAGAGTGAGTGCAGTATTGTCAGAGGGT
>NW_025117238.1:0-1025 GCF_004010195.1 Chiloscyllium plagiosum
TGGCAGCTCATTACATACACGTACCAACCTCTGTGTGAAAAAGTTGCCCCTTAGGTCTCTTTTATCTCTTGCCCCTCTTACCCTAAATCTATGCCCTCTAGTTCTGGACTCCATGACCCCAGGGAAAAGACTTTGTCTATTTACCCGATCCATGCCCCCCATATTTTTATAAACCTCTATAAGGTCACCCCTCAGCCTCCGACATTCCAGGGAAAGCAGACCCAGCCTGTTCAGCCTCTCCCTATAGCTCAAATCCTCCAGCCATGACTCTGTAACACCCCGTAGATTATAAACAACTATTACCTCTTCCAGACTTCATTCCTGCTTGTCCCTGTACCATTATTACCTCTTTCAGATTTCACTCCTGATTGTCTGTAAAATCCTGCAGTCCATAAACAAATTATTACATCTTCCAGATTTCATTCCTGCTTGTCTCTGTAATATCATGCTGATTACAAACAACTATTATTCTCTTTTCAATTTCATTCCTGCATGTCCCTGGAACATCATGCTGATCATAAACAACTATCAACTCTTCCAGATTTGACTCCTGTTTGTCTCTGTGACATCCTGCAGGTCATAAACAAGTATGAGCTCTTCTAGATTTCATTCCTGCTTGTCCCTGTGAAATTCTGCAGACTAGAAACAACCATTACCTCTGCCATATTTCACTCCTGTTTGACCCTGTATCAGTCTGCAGACCATAAACAGCTATTACCTCTTCCCGATTTCACTCCTACTTACCTCTGTACCATCCGGTAGTTTATAAACAACTATTACCTCTTCCAGGATTCACTCCTCCTTGACTGTGTAACACCCTGCAGATAATAAACAGCTATTACCTCTTCCAGGATTCACTCCTGATTGTCCCTGTATCATCCTGCAGACTCTTAAAAAAAATCCTCTTCTAGATTTCAGTCCTGTTTGACCCTACAACATCCTGCAGACCATAAACCACTATTACCTCTTCCAGATTTCACTCCTGACTGCCTCTGTAACACCCTGCAGATAATAAACAGCTATTA
>NW_025117239.1:0-1025 GCF_004010195.1 Chiloscyllium plagiosum
CTTTGTTCAGATCGTATGATCTTTTGACAGTTTTTTTTGGAATTTCAAAAATAAAGTCACTTCCAAAAACAGCCCAAAAGCACCAAAATGTGTTTCAGGACATTTCATTGTAAGAGAATGTACATTAGGAAAGATATATTTTTGAAAGATATATTTCCAAATGTATCAGATGCAATTCAGCCAAAATGGATTTTAACAAAATTAATCACATTAGAGTACAAACTTATAAAGTCATACAGCACAGAAACAGACTCTTCGGTCCAACCAGTCCATGCAGTTCATAAACCCAAAGAAAACTAGTCTCACCTGCCTGCCCCTGCCCCATATCCCTACAAACCTTTCCTATTCATGTTCTTATCCAAATGTTTTTAAACACTGTGTTTGTGCCCACATCCACCACATCCTCAGGAACCTCATTCCACACGTGAACCACCCTCTGTATAAAGGATTTGATTAGATTAGATTACTTACAGTATGGAAACAGGCCCTTCGGCCCAACAAGTCCACACCGACCCTCTGAAGAGCAACCCACCCAAACCCATTCCCCTACATTTACCCCTTCACCTAACACTACAGGCAATTTAGCATGGCCAATTCACCTACCCTGTACATTTTTGGACTGTGGGAGGAAACCGGAGCACTCGGAGGAAACCCACGCATTCACGGGGAGTATGTGCAAACTCCACACAGACAGTTGCCTGAGGCGGGAATTGAACCCGGGTCTCTGGCGCTGTAAGGCAGCAGTGTTAACCATAACCGACCGTGTCGAGGTATGCCGAGATGAGTTCGGTTGGGCACCCGCATGGGCCCCAGCTATGCCTACCTCTTTTCACGGGGAGTATGTGCAAACTCCACACAGACAGTTGCCTGAGGCGGGAATTGAACCCGGGTCTCTGGCGCTGTAAGGCAGCAGTGTTAACCACTGTGCCGCCCATTGCCACCGTGCTGCCCATAACTGTTATATTTGTTCCTCAAACTCGAAGATCAGCTTGACTACTTCAATTCTGAATTAGCTCTTGTAAATC
>NW_025117240.1:0-1025 GCF_004010195.1 Chiloscyllium plagiosum
ATTGTTCATGTGCCCACCTCAACCACTTCTGCTGACAGCTCATTCCATATGCGTACCACCCTCTGTGTAAAAAATGTTGCCCCTCAGGTTCCATTTTATTCTTTTCCCTCTAACCTTAAACTGATGCCCTCTAGTCCTCGATTCCCCAACCCTGGGAAAATGACTGAGTACACTTACCCTATCCATGCCTCTCATGATCTTGTAAACCTCTATAAGGTCCTCCCTCAGTCTCCTACGCTCTGAAGAAAACTGTCCCAGTTTATCCAACCTCTCCCTATAACTCAGACTATTGAGTCCAGGCAACATCCTTCTAAATTTCTTCTGCACTCTTTCCAGATTAATAACATCCTTCCTATAGCAAGGTGATCAAAACTGAACACAGTACTGTAAGTCCAGCCTCACCAATGTCCTGTCGAAATGCAACTTAACTTCCCAACTCCTCAACTCAATGCCCTGACTGATGAAGACCAGTGGGCCAAAAGCCTTCCCTGCCCTGTCTACCTGTGCCTCCACTTTCAGAGAACCATGAACCTGAACTCCAAGATCCCTCTTTTCCACTATGCTCCTTAAGGTCCAACCATTCACCATGAAACTTCTACCTTGATTTCACCTTCCAAAGTGCAAGACCTCACACTGATCTATATTAAACTCCTTTTATAATTTCTCAGCCCACTTTCCCAGCTGATCAATGTCCTGCTGCAATTTCTGATAACTTTTCTCTCTGTCCACAATATCGCATATTTTAGTGTCATCTGCAAACTTACTAATCATGCCTTTTATATTCCATGTGATCTCACCTTCCAGAGCAGCCTACTATCTAGAAGCTTATCAAAGGCCTTACTGAAATCCATACAGACTACATCCACCGCCCTGCTCTCGTTAACCTTCCTGCTCACTTCATCAAAAAACTGTAACAAATTTGTGAGGCATGATCTCCCATGCACAAAGCCACGCTGACTACGCTGAATAAAACCCTGACTTTTTAATGCACATATATCTTATGCCTCAGAGTCTTCTCAAATAAC
>NW_025117241.1:0-1025 GCF_004010195.1 Chiloscyllium plagiosum
CATCACTGTGTGGGTGTAGCTGCTCTTTTCCATGTGGTATTCATCACTGTGTGGGTGTAACTACTCTTAGATCCTGAGCAAACAAAATTCTCCACTCTCGAGAGAAGAGCAGAGAGATGATGTTGCACAGGCCAGGAATGGAGACGGAGGTATTGTAGATCTCCCAGAGTCTCAGTACCATTCTAAATGTGTAATCATTACTATATGAATTTCCTTTCTGCAGCTGCCTATTTCTGTGTCTCCTGTAGCTACTTGGAGTTCTTGATGGAACAGCATTCCCATCTCATTTAGCATCCAGTACCACATTGAAGACGGTAAACCAGCCAGAAGGAAGAAAGACAGTGAGATCCAAAAATGAAGTGTTACACTAAATTGTCCAAGGTGTTAGGTGCATTAGTCAGAGAGGGTTGGGTTACCCTTCTGAGGGTCGGTGTTGACTTGTTAGGAGAAAGTGAGGACTGCAGATGCTGGAGATCAGAGCTGCAAAATGTGTTGCTGGAAAAGCGCAGCAGGTCAGGGAGCATCCAAGTAGCAGGAGAATCGACGTTTCGGGCATAAGCCCTTCTTCAGGAATGAGGAAGGGCTTATGCCAGAAACGTCGATTTTCCAGCTCCTTGGATGCTGCATGGACTTATTAGGTCAAAGGGCCTGTTTCCACACTGCAGGGAATCTAATCTCATCTACAGCATTCAATAAATCCTGCAGGGAAGGTCACTCATATTGGATAATGCGGGAGATGAATTCGAGATCTCAAAGCTGTAGGCCAACAAACATATCCATCAGCTGCCACTCAAATGTTGCAATTGTACGAGCTTCCACCGCTTCCTCTGGAAACTAATTCCATACGTTTACAACCCTCTGAGTGAAATAGTTGCTCTTAGGTCTCGTTTATACCTTTCCACTCTCAAACTAAAGCTCTGCCCTCTAGTTTTGCACTCCCTCAACCCAGGGAAAATACTTTGCCTATTTATGCTATCCCTGCCCCTCATGACATTATGAAGCTCTATAAAGTCACCCGTCAGCCT
>NW_025117242.1:0-1025 GCF_004010195.1 Chiloscyllium plagiosum
TCAGACACTGTTTTACAGACCCTAAAGCCTGGAATAATTCAACCTGTCCCACACTCTCAGGCACTGTGTTCCAGGCCATAACCCCTGGATTAATCTGGCCTGTCCCTGACTCTCAGACACTCTATTTCAGACCCTAAACCCTGTATTAATCTGGCCTATCCCACATTCTCAGAAACTGTATTCCAGACCCAAAACCGCTGGATTAATCCGCCCTATTCCATACTCTCAGACACTGTGTTCCAGACACTAATCCCTAGATTAACCGGGCCTACCCCACATTCTCAGGCACTGTATTCCTGGCCCTAACACCTGGATTAATCCGGCCAATCCCACACTGTCAGGCACTGTGTTCCAGACCCTAAACCTTCGATTAATCCGGCCTCCCCCACAATCTCAAGCACTTTGTTCCAGACCCTAACCGTGGTTTAATCCGGCCTATCCCACACTCTCAGGCACTTTGTTCCACACCCTAACCCCTGGATTAATCCAGCCTCCCCCACACACTCAGGCACTTTGTTCCACACCCTAACCCCTGGATTAATCCAGCCTCCCCCACACTCTCAGGCAGTGTGTTCCAAAACCTAACCCGTGGATTAACCCGGCCTATCCCACATTCTCAGGCACTGTATTCCAGACCCTAACACCTGGATAAATCCGGCCAATCCCACACTGTCAGGCACTGTGTTCCAGACACTAAGTCTTCGATTAATCCAGCCAAACCCACACCCTCAGACACTGTGTTCCAGACACTAACCCGTGGATTAATCCGGCCTATCGCACACTCTCAGGCACTGTGTTCCAGACCCTAACACCTGGATGAATCCGGCTAATCCCGCACTCTCAGGCACTGTGTTCCAGACCCTAAGCCTTGGATTCATCCAGCCAAACCCACACCCTCAGACACTGTGTTCCAGACACTAATCCCTGGATTAATCCGGCCTATCGCACACTCTCAGGCACTGTGTTCCAGACCCTAACCCCTGGATTAATCAGACCTTCCCCACACTCTCAGGCAGTGTGTTCCA
>NW_025117243.1:0-1025 GCF_004010195.1 Chiloscyllium plagiosum
CATTCAGGAAACACAAACATCTTCCTTTGTGCTTTGACTGACTCCATACACTGGAGAATTTACTATGATTCCCATTATTTCCAGTGTTGGTAAGCTCTTTGATGTCAACCTCAGTCAACCACACAGTCAATCCGGGCCAGTAACTCTTCCCTGAACCCTTGTGTCTATATCAATTTTTCATCTTAACCGGTCATGTTGAGGAACAGGAAATGTTTTCTTCCAACAGAGGGCTTTGAATGTCAGGTTTTCTCTTTTCCAGAGTATGAGCCGAGCTAGAACACTGAAAGTATCTGAAGAGAAGGTAGATAGATATTGATCTGTCAGAGAGCTAAGCAGAATTGGACATTTAAAAGGATTATGACGGAGAGCAGATTAGCCATAATCTTAGTGAAGTGGAAGTCATGCTTGGGTTTGGGAGTGGGGGGTGCGTGGTGAATGGCGTTCTCCTGTTTCCGATGTTCTGACATTCTGTTATTGGCAATTTAGTGGCTGGCATTTTCCTGGAATGTCTATTATGGAACTTTGCAGTCAGGAAATCAGATGATGTTGTGAGCCTTCTCAGGATGAGGTAGAGGCGCTGTATTCACAGTGCATCTGAGTGTGCAACCACACAACAAATGGAGCATAAAGTGCAGAAAAGGGAAGCTCTGTCAATAGATGTGGGGTGTGGGTGGGGGGAGGCGCTTGTTTCATAAGCAGCCTGGATTTTCCAATTACATTTCTCAAATAACCTCAAACCGTGTGTAACAGTCTTGAAGGGCTGCATGGTCTCCTCTGTTTCTGTGCACCAGATTATAGCAGTAAGTGACCTATCTGATTGCTCCTGTCCAGCAGCTTTGGGGGGCTGATTGCAACATAGGAACATGGAACTGGGAGCAGCAGAGGGTCATTAGACACTTAGAACCTTATTCATCCGGCACTGAGATCGTGGATGATGAGGTTGTGTCTCTGTCCCACTTTCGTCTCTGTATCCCATTATCCATGATTCACTATCTGTCATATATTCAACTAACACACTTTTGAAT
>NW_025117244.1:0-1025 GCF_004010195.1 Chiloscyllium plagiosum
TTCATGGAAGTGCTGAGAATGTCGGTTCATCTCGCACATCCGACTCCATTCCCGAGCTTCGGATCCCATCTGTCAACGAACCCTTTGATTGGACCTTGGATTCCCCATCAACACAGCAGCTGATTAGTGGAAAGAAGCAAATGAAGAAAGTGAGGTTTTCCAGCATTAGGCCAGGGAGAACAGAACGGGAACAGACAAACTATTGGTGGAAATACATTTGTAATGAAAAGATACAGGTTTATTACAGTATGTTATTTACTCTTTTTAATAGAAACCTTGGTTTTAACTTTTGTTGTGCTGTGTGGATAAGACAATTCCGTGAGGGAGAGTGGAGAGGATCCTGTCGTTGCGTTTCCCAAATTGACCTGAAATCAACCATGGTCCTTTCCTCTCTGTCCTTTTTTTTTAACAATCCAGCTCACTCACTGGGAAGAGATTGCTTGAGATGTCTTTTTTTTCTGCATGTCTAATTCCTCTTCCAGTGATATTTTTGTTGTGCAGATCATTGTAAACCACACTTTACGCTGGCTTCACTCCATTCTGCTCTTGAGATGGAGACATTTTTTGCCCATTAGAGAAGGAGTGTTATGTTGCTCCTCCTCCTTCTCCTTTCACTCCATTCCTCACGTGGACTCCTTCCGTTTTCTGCTGTATCTCATGTTGCCTCTTAGTTATTTGGATGTATTCATTAATTGAGTTACTTTTATAACGGTATACTTTAACTGGTCTGTGAACATTTTCTGTGTCACCACATAAATAACTGCATTTGTGCAGCAGCTTAGATTCCGCAGCATTTATCTGACTTGATGAAAGATAGCAGCAGCAGCGGATTCCAAAGAATAACCAACTTTAAAGATGAAGGATGAAGCTGGCGGATAAAGCAAAGAGTAAAATCGTAGAATTCCACCTGCTCTCTATCTTTGGGTCACTCTCTGTTTTTCTCTGACTGCACAGTCCCTTGCGCATCTGATTAGCTTAATGATATGTCTGATAGTTGAAATGTTCAGAAAGAGAATATAAGTGAA
>NW_025117245.1:0-236 GCF_004010195.1 Chiloscyllium plagiosum
GCGCAAGCAATTCCGAGGTTGGGAGTGCTCCTGCTCAAAGGCGGGGCAGAAGGGTAATTTTTTCCCATTTATAACAATCTACAGTGCATCTTGCTGAGACAGCTGAGTGGCACAACTGGAGCGTGGGCAGCTGGTTTGAAGTTTGAACTTGCTTCACTGTCACCAACTTGGCTGGAATGAATTGCTTTCACTATTTTTCTTTCCAATTGTTTAGTATCTCCCTGCAGTCTGCGGCT
>NW_025117245.1:325-1025 GCF_004010195.1 Chiloscyllium plagiosum
AGACAGTGAGGAAGATTATCTAAGTTTCAAAAGGATCTTAATCCAATGAGTCGTTGGACTGAAAAATGTGACATGGAGTGCAATCTGGATAAACGGAAGGTATTGCATTTTGGTACAACAACAAGTTGCGTAGTGTTGGAGAACATGGAAGCTAGGGGTGCAGGTGCATAATTCCTTGTAGTTTGCATCACCTACAGACAAGATGGTTCAAAGGCATTTAACATACTTCCCTTCATTGCTCAGTCCTTCGTGTATAGGAGTTGGGACGTTATGTTGAAGCTTTGCAGGACATTGATGAGGCCACTTCTGGTATATTATGTCCAGTTCTGGTCGCCCAGTTGTTGGAATGATATTATTCAGTTGAAGCAGGTTCAGAAAAGTATGCACGTATGTTGCCGTGTGTGGAAGGTTTGAGTTATAATGAAAAGCTGGATAGGCTGAGACTATTTTCAGATTCGAAATCGGGGTGCTGGAAAACCACAACGGTAAGGCAGCATCCCAGGAGCAGGAGAATTTTTTTTTTGCGCAAGTGTCCTTCATCAGGCTCTTCCCCGAAATGTCGATTCTCCTGCTCCTCAAATGCTGCCTGACCTGCTGTGCTTTCACAGCACAACTCTCTGGCCTCTGATCTCTCATCTGCAGTTCTCACTGTCTCCTAGTTGAGACAGTTTTCACTCTAGGTTAAGAGTTTGAACGGCGA